>NW_027508744.1:465000-507500 GCF_051911475.1 Siphateles boraxobius | reverse complement strand
TGTTAGCAATATGTTAAAACATGTAAACAACTAATACATGCTAGAGACACGTTAGCAACATCTTAAATCATGCAAGCAAATGTGATATCAGGTTAGCTGTGTGTTAATTCATGTAAGAAACATGTTAGCTAAATGTTAAAACGTGTAAAGAATGTGATAAATCATGTCAACAACATGTCGAACATATTAGCAATTTAATTCTTGTTAGAAACATGTTAATAATTGTATGCAATGTGCTAATTCGTGTTAGAAACATGCTAGCAATATGTTAATTCATGCTAACAGCGTGCTAAATGATAGCATTGTGTTAATTCATACTAGGAACATGTTAGCAACATGCTAGAACACTTTGTTCACTTCACAAGCTTTAAAACGACTTTCAACTTTATCAATGTTTCGACTTGTATGTTATAATTTCTACTTTTTTATCTCATTATGACTTAAAATGCCTTAATTATAATTAACCAAATTGTGAATTTTTTTATGTGTTATTATAGTGTTTCTATATTACCATAATAGCGGTGCGCGGCTTCCGGTGTCGTTCGCTTCCAGTCATTGAAAACAGAAATACAGAAAACAGTTATGCTACTCAATGATATTGCAGCAACTGTATGTGTTATCAAATAACATAAATGTATTATCGTAAATATCGTTTATAATCATAAACACACTGGTTTGTAGCGTTTGTAGCAAATAGTTTTACGGTTTACTGCACTTTGATATACCTAATCTGAAGTCTCGCATATCACAAAATAAGGTGGATAGAAACCCAGCAAATCAATCGCATCATTGAAACATGACCATTGATGATTATATACATGACAGGAAAGTGTAGGATACAAATTTAGGAGTGCAATGGCTGTAGTCTGTAATGTTATTAAATGTCATATTGCACTGTATACACTTTATACAAATTTGTATTGCATTCTTACTTTATGTGATTTTGTAAGTCTATAATATAAGTTCACGTTGTTCATTTTTGCACATTGTTTGTTGTCTTTGCGAGAAGTTCTGAATGTTTTCCATAAAAAGAGAAGCTGATTTGCCTGTTCCGTGTGGAAACTACGCTATTGTGTGGATACGTATTTCCTGTTTTTCAGAAATGAAGCCTTCTTTCGTTTTCTTTCCCTTTCTGCAGCACTTCCACAGAACCAGGACGATGGCGACTCCAGGGATGCTCAGACTGGGAATCCCGGCCAGTACGAAGATGACGGCGCTGATCCAGTTCGGGTACTCTACCTCTTTCAGCGTTGGGAAATGATCCTGCGCTCAGTCAGAGAGAGAGAAAGAGAGAGAGATGAGCTGTGGCTCTAGTAAGTCCATGTGAAATTGCGTATAACCCGTTTTTCTTCTATAATATGTGATGTATTTAAGAGTCAAACATATGGAAGCTTGTTTCCGTCATGGAGTAAAAAATGTAAAAAGGTAATTGCAATTAACAATCACTTTTTTCCTCGCAATTGTGAGTTAATATCACAAAATTCTTAGAAAAAAGTGAGAATTGCAAGCTAAAAACACAGAATTGCGAGAAAATCACAAACTCGCAATTTACTTTTTTACTCGCAATTGCAAATTTACATCTCGCTATTCTGTTTTTTTCAAGTTAAAATATAAGCAAATAAAATTATAGTAAATAAAAGTAAAAATAAACTCTCAATTGCAAGTTGTAAAATCAGAATTGCATGGGATTCTGGGGAGAAAACACACAATTACATACATTTAATTTTGTTTTACTCCGCGGCAGAAACAAGCTTTCATAGCAACGGGATAGTCAACAAGGATATTGGTTTTATCCATTGGAAGTTGATTTGATGGTGAAAGAAAAAAAGTTGTGAAAGTTTTCAGTTTTTTTATTTATTTAGAATAACGAGCAACGAGGAAACGTTCACAGTAAAGGCATGGTTATGTTTACTGATTCTGCGGGCGAAATCCAGACATTCCGACAGGAGTTTACGCGATCATATGGAACAGAATAAAAATATAGAGAAGGTAATTGAGACTTTTTATCTAAAAATTCAGACTTTTTTTTCTCCCAATTGCGAGTTTACATCTCTCAGAATTGAGTGTTATAAAGTCAGAATGAGATATAAACTCGCAATTGCGTGAAAAAAGTCAGAATTGTGAGATAAAAAGTCGCAATTACCTTTTTTATTTTTTATTCCGTGAGTCTTTTTTTCCTTAGAATTTGACTTTATAACTCTTAATTGCAAGTTTATATCTCAAAACTCTGAGAAAAGATGTCAGAATTGCGAAATTTAAAGTTGCAATTGCGAGAAAAAAAGTCACAATTGCGAGTTTATTTCTCGCAATTCTCACTATATCATGCAATTCTGAGAAACAAAGTCAGAATTGTGAGATAAAAAGTCGCAATTACCTTTTAAAATGTTTTATTTTGTGGTGGAAACAAGCTTCCACATTATTGGGAGTTTCGCATGAGAGCTGGAAAAAATGGGTTTGCTCATTTTCAAGTCGGTGACGTGTATTCACCGCTCAACCTATGAAAGCTTATATCCGCCACGGGGAAAACAAATGAAAAAAGTTAATTGAAACTTTTGATCTCACAAACTTCTGACTTTGTTTATATATAACAGTTCTGACTTTTTCTCATGTTTCTAAGAAAAGATGCAATTGTAGGAAATAAACTTGAATTTTGCAGGGGAAAAAAATCTAAATTGCAAGATAAAAGGTCTCAATTACCTTTATAATTTTTTTTATTCTGTGGTGGAAACAAAAAAACAACATAATTGCGAGATGTAAACTTGCAATCGTGAGAACAAAAAGTAATAATTTTGAGATAAACTTGTGAGATTTCGATGTGGATTTCGCTGAGCTAGTGTAAATTTGTCGTTTGATGTTATGTTGTTATTTTTTTCAACATCTCTGATATATCAGAAGTATTCTGGGTGTAATAAATGTGTTTGATTGTCCTGAAGACAGTGACGTACGTATTCGGGGTCCCAGACGTTGTAGGTCAGCTGTTTGCTGACTGTGGTGACGAAGTAGAAGATCAGGATGACCAGGAGGATGATGGGACTGAGGAACCGCCACGTGACCTGCCAGAAGATGTTGGGCTTGTGTCCCACCATGAACTCGATGTCTTTATTAAACCTGGAGATAAACAGCAGCATTATCTTTCTCCTCCGTGCTATTGGTGAAACTAGTTTACACTCTTTATTATGTGCATCTGTCAAACGGTTCAATTCAATTCACATTTATTTGTATAGCGCTTTTCACAATACACATCGTTTCAAAGCAGCTTTACAGAAAATGCACGAGTCCACATTAAAATTTAGAGTATCTGTTATCAGAGGACACTGTCTAAGTTATGCATTTCAGAAATGTACAAAATCACAGTTAGCTAGAAATATATTAATTTAAACAATGTAATTATTAAAGGTAGAAACCATGAGCTCATTGAAGTAATGAATACAAAAGGTGATAAAAGGAACTGGAACTGGCCAAAAGAGGTTATTAAATAAATTATAAAATGAATTAATATAAATTAGAGTAAATAGCAATTAAATGTATTTTATTTGCACCAAGTAGTTAGATCCTTTTTGCACCTTAGTGTATTGTAGTATATTATAAAACAATATGCAATACTAGCAACGTGTTCACTGTATAAGATAATATTTAAAATCATAAATGGATGCAGCCTTTTTGGGATGACATTACTACACTTTTAACCCTTATTCCCAATATTAAATACCCCTTTAGGCAGTTTATTTCAACTTTTTGGATATTTTATTAATTTTAAAATAAACTTTATTTAATATAAACGCCTCCTCGTATGGAATATTGTTTCCGCCACAGAATAAAACATTAAAAAAGATCAAAAGTCATAATTGAGAGAAATAAACTTGCAATTCTGAGGGGAAAAGTCCTAATTACCTTTTTTACTTTTTATTCTGTGGCGGAAACCAGCTTCCATACATATCCAGTGGGAAAAGGGAGAATAATTAGTTTGGATTTGAACTTTTTGTCGGTTGTGTCAAAGCTTGTGCCACTGGTTATCAGACAGGTTTCTTTTGTAATTTTGTCTGGTCCAATCAGACAATGGTGGGCGGAGTCAGTGTAGTTAGTGTAAATAGCTTCTGCCAACATAGAAGAACCATTTTTGGTTCTGCACAGAACCTTTCAGTGATCATTTCTTAACAGAACTATTTTTTTCTTTACATTTTAATAAACCTAAATAACCATTTTCAAGTATATTGAACCTTTTGTGGAACGGAAAGATCCAAGGTTCTTCATGGAAGCATTCAACCCAATATATAACCTTTAATTTAAGCGTTTAATAATGTGCACTGGTGAAACATCTAGTGTAGGATCATGTAGTTTTGACGTTGCCTCTTACCTGTCAATCCCATAGACGTAAACGACAGCGATGATCTCGCAGAAGGCGATGACCAGCAGAGGAATGGAGCCAGCGAAGCCGTCGAACAGAGCCAGCCAGTAGTTCCCCGAAGACTGGACGAACACCAGCGCCGTCACGAACGACACCACACACGTCAGTCCTGGAAAACATCGTATGTTGAGCGATATACCGGCAGTGTTCATGTTTGACATTAGCCGCGTTTACATTACAGATTTGTGCAAAACTTTTGTGATATTTTCTAAATGTCGATAAAAAACTATATGCGATATGACAGCGTTTCCAAACCTTCATCCTTCCCTCGCACTTTTTTTTTTTTTTTTGTACAGAAAGCTTATTTTATTTCATTTCGATAATATTTTTTCTATTTTTCCATGCAAATTTTTTTTGGAGATTTTTAGTTATTTTATTTTTTATTTAAAATAAATAAATAGTAATTTAAGCACATTCCTTCGACTTAAATTAAAAAAAACTCACAATTTCATGCATAACCCTTTTAATTCAGCTCAAAATATCTTACATTGTGTGTCTTCGCTGACCTCGACCTTGTGGAAAAAATAATAATATACCATGTTATTTCATGACTCTAGATGGCGGTATATCTCTATATGGAGCAAATGAGCTGTTCCGCTGGGTCCTAAAGTCAGTTTACTTCAGAATGCATTCAGATACTGTACACATGTGGGCATTTATAAAATCTTTTTTTTTGTAAGTTAAATCATTTTTAGGTTTTTCTGTGTGCTGAAGCATTCCTCACATTCCATTCATTCCTAAGGGTCACATTGGGGTCATTCCGAAGGGTCACATTGGGGTCATTCCTAAAGGTCACATTGGAGTCACATTGACCTGAGAGAGAAGGATTTGTTACTTTTTTAAATTTCAACCACAAAACTCCTCGAATCCATTCAATTTTTTTGTGTATTCGAGGTTCAAGTGCGACAAAAGTCCTGGGGTCTTGGATATCTTTGATGAACACTCAATTAAAAAGAAAAAAAAAAAGGTTTCGGGTCAAAATGACCCGAGGGGACCTCTCATTTTTTCCTCTTGCGATAAGTCATTCCAGAAATCATGGCAATGGTTGTTTGTAGGTTTGTGTATATCTCAGTCACCGCACTAGACATTACTTTAATCGAAGGGGCCGTAGGTGTTTTATCACAGCTTTAAAGCAACACCAAGGAACTTTTCCTCTGCGGTCGCCCTACAGGTTGGAAGCGGAATTGTCCATTACCGCTGTCGTAAATAATTTAGCGTACCGCCGCCGACTGTCGCACGCACATGCTCGCTGTTTATCCAGCACCGGCTTTGAAATCAACAATGGCCACAGACAAGGTAGAGTATGATGCATGATTTTATGAAAGACATCACAAACGAAGAAAAACTATGTATGCCGTAAAAAACTATTTCCATTGCAGTTTCGCGAAATATTCCTTTTTCAAATTGCCTGAAAAACCTCCTCATGCGAGAGTGAAAAAGTTTTTGCGGTAAATGATGTGGGGCGTATTTTCAATTAGCGCAGTTTGAAGGTTAATGGAAGCGCAGTTGCATAAAGCTCTTTGAGGCTGATGTGTTTACCAGTGAACACTTCTTTCGGCCACTTCTTGGGGAGCAGGTTGAGGTCCTGGAGCGGCACCACGACACCCTCGATGTTCCCGAACATGGTGGACAGTCCCAGACAGAAGAGCATGATGAAGAACAGCACGGACCAGATTGGAGAGACGGGCATCTTGGTGATGGCCTCGGTGAACACGATGAAGGCCAAGCCGGTTCCCTCGACGCCCTGCGACAGATCACACACACACACTCGTACACGGTGCTTAAAGTATTCTTTACATTAAGTCCTGGAAAACACTTCAAAACAGACATATTTAAGAAGAAGGACTTGAAAAGTGCTTGAATTATTGAAAGACAATATATACATGTATACTTAGGAAATTCATGTTTATTTTTTTTCTTTGAAAGACTCTCCTGACTTAAAGGGATAGTTCACCCAAAAAATGAATATTCTGTCAGTAATTGCTCGTCCTCATGTTGTTCAACCCCTGTAAGACCTTCGTTCATCTTCGGAACACAAATTAATATATTTTTGATTAAATCTGAGAGCTGGATCACTCCTCCATAGGCTTCTAAGGGATTGAAACTTGTTCCCTGAAAAGTTATTAAAGACATCTTTAAAATAGTCCAAGTGACTACAGTGGCTCAATCTTAAGTTTATCAAGCATGAGGGAGAGTAATTGCTGACAGAATTGTAATTTTTGGGTGAACTATCCCTTTAATGACTGACAAACACTGATGCGGTCCGCTATTATTCCTGGTGGGTTTACACTCGCTCTCTGACCGTGATTTACACAAGATCCCGTAGATCTTTGAGAGAAACGCTGTAGTCGACACACACACACACACACACATCACTGAGGGATGTCTGCATGTCGCAGGTCTTGAGCTGGAGCTCCTCAATGACGGCTGGTGTCGTCACACACACACACACACACACACACACACACACACACACACACACACACACACACACCTGACTGAGGAAGGTCTGCATGTCGCAGGTCTTTTTTGTGAAATAAAATTGTGAAATATTTTTACAATGTAAATCAGCTGTTTTCTATGTGAATATACAGTAAAGTGTAATTTATTCCTGTGATCAAAGCTGAATTTTCAGCATCATTACTCCAGTCTTCAGTGTCACATGATCCTTCAGAAATTCAAGTGGATCTCTGAGTGAGTGAGTGAGTGGAGGCGGGGCTCATTTGCATATTCATAGAACCGCGTATACTAAATGAGGCGCGGGAGTCGAGTTACAGTATAGCTATTTTTCTTTCTAGCAAAAAATGTTTAAATATGTAATTTTGGTGATCAGAGATGAGTTTTAAGGGATACAGTTATTGACCACAGGGAGACTTTAACTCTTACTGACCCCAAACTTTTAAACGACAGTGCATGTGATGTGGTTAGTGAAGCACACACCTCTCGAAACATTCATCATATTTCTCTGTGGCTCTGAAGCCGATGATGGAGTAAATGACGGTTGCAGAGTAAACCGAGGTGAGGCCGTTGATGATGGAAATGGTGACGGCATCCTGCTCACAGTTATTACTGATGGAATAATATGAGCATATGATGAAATATACAGTCAAATCTCACATTATCACAGTTTATTCGCTGTAGTTTAGAAAATGATAATAAAATATGACAAGAACTCAGTTGATATTTCACTGGTTTTGTCCGTCCTTCTGTTAGACTCTCACACATGAATTATGTTGAATATCTGTCAGCTGTTAAATTTAACTACACAATTAG
This sequence comes from Siphateles boraxobius, assembly GCF_051911475.1. Classification (NCBI taxonomy): domain Eukaryota; kingdom Metazoa; phylum Chordata; class Actinopteri; order Cypriniformes; family Leuciscidae; genus Siphateles; species Siphateles boraxobius. The sequence continues at coordinate 499,822 of NW_027508744.1, read as the reverse complement.
ATAATACCAGTTTAGCTCAACCAGTTACCAAGCAATGCTTCATGTTGTTCAGTCTGTGGTGTAAAAAGCTGCATTAGCAATTAAAGAAAAAACACTTCAGCAAAACATGATCAGCTCAAAGTGTCCAATCATTTTTGGTCCCGAATGTTTATAAATGTTACTGCTAGTCACTGTATGAAGAATTATCGGGTATAATATGTCACAGTTTACTTTATTTTGCTCTCCTCACTTGCATAAATGAACTATAGTGTCTTGTACACACTAGTGAAGAAATATCAAAAATTATATCTGGTGTCTGAATAATATCTGGTTTGACTGTATGAGCTCTTTCCTAAACTCCAGGGATCTTCCTCGAGTAGATATTACGCAGCTCACTGTGTTTTGTGTTTGTGATCACTCACTGCACAGAGTTGTAGCTGGAGAAGGAGATGAGTCCTCCAAACGCCAGAGAGAAGGAGAACAACACCTGAGCTCCTGCGTCCAGCCACGTCGTGGGGTTTATCAACTCATTCACCTGGAACAGATAAGCAGATCCATCAGATCTCCTGGAGGTTAGTGAGTTAAAGGGATAGTTCACCCAATAATGAAGATTAGCCCATGATTTACTCTCCCTCAACTCATCTAGGTGTATATGACATTCTTCTTTCAGACGAATACAATCTGAGTTATATTAACAAATGTCCTGGATCTTACAAGCTTTATAATGGCAGTGGATTGCAACCAACAGATTGAAGCTCATAAAAGTGCATCTGTCCATCATAAAAGTGCATCTGTCCATCATAAACGAACTTCATGCAGCTCCTGTGGGTTAATAAAGGCCTTCTGAAGCAAAGCCATGAGTTTGTGTAAGAAAAATATTCATATTTAAAACTTTATTAAGTAAAATAACTAGCTTCCAGCCAAACGAACATGCGGATCTGACTTAAGTGTAAAGCGTAACTTATGCGAGTAATGCGACGCACAGCTAATGTTTACGCTACATGACGCTCTACGCTACTTCTGACGTCACCAGTTGCATAAGTTGTGCTTTAGGTGCAAGTAAAGACTGCGTATGTTTGTTTGGCTGGAAGCTAGTTATTTTACTTTGTAACGTGCTAAATATGAATATTTTTAAAATCATCACTTCGCTTCAGAAGGCCTTTATTAACCCCCCGGAGCAGTGTGGAGTGCGTTTATGATGGACAGATGCACTTTAATGATGGATAGATGCACTTTTATGATGGATAGATGCCATTTTATGATGGACAGATGCACTTTTATGAGCTTCAATCTGTTGGTTGCAATTCACTGCCATTATAAAACTTGGAAGAGCCAGGACATATGTTAATATAACTCAGATTGTGTTCGTCTGAGAGAAGAATGTCATATACACCTAGGATGAGTTGAGGGAGAGTAAATCATGGGCTAATTTTCATTTTAAAGTGAACTCCTCCTTTAATGCATGCATGAGGTTTAGCTGGTTACATACGTCAGGAGTGAAGAGGAACTTGATCCCGCTCACAGAGCCTTTCAGAGTCAGTGCTCGGATGAGGAAGATGGTCAGGACCAGGTACGGTAACGTGGATGTTACGTACACAGCCTAGAGAGAGTAGTAGTAGTTAGACAAGATATTTCCATTTTTATAGCACTTAATAAGTCGTTTCAAAGCAGCTTGATGGTAATGAGCAGGAAAATAGTTGATGTTGCAAAATTCATCATTCAATTCTTCTGTAAGCAACTCTACAGAAGACAATAGTGTCATTATTCAGCTCAGTTAAGTGTTGATTCAATTCAGTTCAATAACAGTGTCAATGTTGCAGTTCATCAATTATGAAACTAAATGCAATAGAGTCATTCGACTCAGTAAAGTTCAATGTTGATTCAGTTCAATAACTGTCAATTCTGCAAATTTCATCAGTTATGGAACAAATTCAATCTCAGCTACAAAGCAGACGACAATAGTGTCAGTTCAGATTCGATGTTGATTCAGTTCAATAACAGTGTCAAAGTCTATTATGAAACTATTGATTTCTGTAGAACTACATTTGATTTAATTTCATAATGGACTTTGACACTGTTATTGAACTAAACTGAATCAACATTGAACTTTAAATTTGAATGACTCTATTGAGTTCTGTAAAGTTCAATGTTGATTCAGTTCAGGTCAATAACTTTCAAAGTCTATTATGAAACAAAATCAAAAGCAGCTCTACAGAAGTCAATAGAGTCAGTATTCAGCTCAATTCAGTTCTAGTTTGGTCCTCATCTGATAGTTAAATCAGTAATATCTAGTGTCTTGTGAACGGGTCAGATTGGCATCACCTTCCCTGTGGTCTCGATGCCTCTGATACAGCAGACGTATAACACAATCCAAGCACAGAACAAGCATATCACCAGCCACCACTGCAGTCCACCCGAGTCCTCGATCGCAGTCGAGCTGTTCAGAGTCTCTCTGTACCAGAAATAATCCACCGGAGAGCTGCGCGCGCACTCTGACTCCAGGCCTGCAGGGGGAGACACACACACACACACAAACACACACACACACTCGCTCAGGTTAGGAACGTTTGAGACACGGAATAGGTCATGTTCAGTTCATCCTTCAGAGCATCTCATGTCAGAGATGGTCTTATTACTATTTCTGTTTCGTTTTTTTTAATTTTTTTTATATGACGATATACATATCGTGGCGATGATATAAAGTGTGAATCGTTTGAACTTTTTCTATGTTGTTCATATATCGCTCACAGTATGCAAATATAATCTGTGCAGCTTTAAGTGTGCAAGAGTTATTGAAACATTAGTGCGATAAAGAAATGGGCAAATGAGCAATAAAGAGCAGGTTATTAAAGGTGTAATATGTCTCAAAGAACTCATATTCTCATATTCAGTATTCACTTACTGACAGGCAGCTTTCTGTGCACAGGCAAATGCAACAGTCAAATGCACGAAAAATATGTCAATATGATTATTCACATAAACACACTTGGTTTATGTCTTAGGTAAGGTCAAGAGTTGGGAATATCGAATGTGTATCAGTACATTAATTCTTAAAGTGATAGCTACCTATTGGCTGTTCACTTGTCTTTAATAATTGTTATATAATATATTTTTACAATATTTTTTGCTGCAGGTATACAAACTGGTATTGAGAAAGTTCACCCTGATTTCCAGCAGAAAAGTACCTGTTCTGTTGGCATTAACTGGGCAGTGACTCCACGGCAGTGGATCTTGCATTGAGTTGAAGAAGTACCACATGACCCAGGCCATGATGGTGTTGTAGTACATGCCCACTATGAAGGAAGCCAACATGGAGGCGATACCTGAGGAACCACACCAAAGACACCGCACAATGTGATGCATAAGATCAAAGAAACACTGTATGATTCCTATATGATCCAAACTGGAATCTCATTTCTCTGTTTCACACTCACCGACTCCAGTGAGATACGGGTTGATGGATCTCCAGACGCCGACGCTGCCCTTCCTCAGTCTCTGTCCGATGGCAAACTCCAGATGCAGGAGCGGGACTCCCTCCAGAACCAGGAGGATCAGGAACGGGATCATAAACGCTCCTGGAACAAAGGAAAAGTCTCATAAATCCAGCCTGCTAATCCGACAATTTAAGGAGCAGTTCACTTCAGAATTACAATTTCCTGATAATTCCACGTCATCCAAGATGTTCATGTCTTTCTTTCTCCAGTCGAAAAGAAATTAAAGATTTTGAGGAAAACATTCTAGGATTTTTCTCCGTATAATGGACAATTATTTGTGGTAAAAAAAAGTATAATTTTTGTTATAAAATGTCCATCAGACTCTTATTCCTCGGCTGGGATTGTGTCGAGACTTTGAAGCTGCACTGAAACTCACATTTGGACCTTCATTGAAGTCCATTATATGGAGAAAAATAGTGTTGAGAGTGTTTTCCTCAAAAACCTTCATTTTCTTTTTCGACTGAAGAAAGAAAGACATGAATATCTTGGATGACGTGGAGGAGAGTAAATTATCAGGAAATGTAAAATCTTAAGTGAACTACTCCTTTAGTAGATACAAATATTAAAGGCCCGTTCACAGCAAAGACGATAGCTATATTAGCATACACACTAATGTGCGATTAATTCTGTTTATTATAAGCGCTGCAGGTTTGTCGTCTAATGCTTTAAATGCTCGAGCTCGTTAAAGTCCGATGGATTCTGATTGGCTGTCATCGTTCATCATCGTTATAGTTGTGTTGTGGATTATTCTTTTATTTTTAGATGGATTTTTAAAAGTGCATGTTTATCATTATCATTATAGTTTTCGTTCTTGAAGTGAACAGGCTTTTACCCTTGAATTACTTTTAATTTCTGGATACGATCTTTATGGTGCAGGTCAAATTGATCCGAATTGGATTCAATTTATATCAAACAAACAAAAAAACTTTAATACTTCTCACACATTAAAACCAAAAATAAACACGAGAACATATTATGTTTAAAACTGTTTTTTAATGTTTAAAATCTAAATGTTATAAACAGAGCTGTAACTAACTTTTTAAAATATATTTTAACCAAGGAAAAGTGTGACATCATTCAGATAAAAGTGTTTTCTAATTGTATAAACATAAATGTAAATATACTGAGAGTAGTTGAGAAACTGACGACAAAATATATTTAAAAAAATGTTTTTTCGGTTCTGCACAGCTGACATTTTAAAGTAACACTAGGTAACTTTTCAACCTTCATAATATATTTCCAAGACACTTGTGATGGTACATCGACTTACAATAGGTTGAATGACACGTCTGCCATAGCCTGACGGGGTCTGTAGCGTTTTTAATCGTACTTTTAAACTTCGGGTTTCGGGTAGTAACCGGCGAACAAAGAGAACTACAAAACTCGACTGCTTTACGGCATATACGTCACTTCCACCGCCACTTCCTTAAAATCGGACGTGCGAGCCAAATGTTATAGTCATGGCTGAAGCAGCACAGAAAAACAAGAAAGCAAAGGTTTTATCGGAGCAAAGCAAAAAGAGAAAAAGAGAAAGTGATCGCGTTAAAGGCAGAACGAGGATCAACATTGGGCCAGCGTGTTCTCGCTGGCGTGAGCTGACGGAGGAGGCGGGGTGCCCGACCGATGCAGACTTGGCTGTCATGCTTTTGGACTAGAAAGTATATTGCTTGCATACTATCTCTTTGTTTTTTTTTTTGGTCTGCCTGACTATGTTACGGAAGCTATCTTATCCACCGTTTATCTTCATGAATCAAGTAATGATAGTAAAGTAGCAAATTATCAATCTGGTAGCTAGTAAACGATATTCTAGTTTTTGATGGTTAGCTATCGCTAGCATTCTCGTTCTGATTTGAACTTTGCAATCGATGAAATACAAATAGCAAATGTTTGACCTAAAACGTGTACTCTACATGTACAAAGAAAAAAATCAAATGAAAGCCTATGTCTAAACGGCGTGTACAAGTCTGGTAGGGGCTACATTCTTGCCAGTAAATATATAAGATGTACAAAATCATATTTTAGGATACCTAACATGTCTGCGATATTTGTTTATTTGTCTTGCCTTAAGCTATAATGCAAATCGATTTGTAAAATTTTGCAGATTCATTTATGGTAGCTTGATATTATAATATTGACGATATATGGTTATTATCTACAACTCAAAGATTGCATTTAAGTATCATATAGATTCAGTAAAACGGTAACCAATAGACTAGGCTACTATAATGACGCTGGCTTGTAAACGTGATCATCGCGATCATTTGTCGTTAGAAAAAAAATAAAACCCATGAAATTATATTCATATGACATGCTGAAATATATGCCACTGTACCTGGGATGAAGACATTTCACACGCGACGCAAGCAGAACACCTGCATGTGACCTCCTCCTACAGTGTTCAGGGCTATCATGGTTGTCAACAAATGCACGATGACAGAGTTTACGACAGTAGAAGAGGACAATACTGTTTCCCAACTGTAGGGGGACCCCGAGAGCAAAAGTTACCTGGTGTTACTTTAACCATAAAATATGCGTGTCAAATTGACTCTTATCAGCTGATTGAACTTATTGAAAGAATTTACATTCATGCATTTGATAAACACTTTTATCCAAAGTGAGAATCCTCAAATTTAAGATTGTAGGATTATTTGTGAAGGTGGTTTTAGTTTTTTCTTAAAAATAAGTGATTTTTGAAGTTTATTCGGTGGATCCTCTCAGGTTATTGAATGACTATAAGAATATTTAATCACTGTGTATTAACTCTATTACTCATTGACACAAATTACTCTTATGTGGCCAGTTGCATGAATGAACTGCTTAAACTAGTCTTGCAAGTATTTCCTTAAAGACTGAATGCTTTGTTATACATTTACATAAAATTGCAGATTTGTCTAATTTGATACTTAAAAGTTAGAATTATTATCCATTGACTAATTGCTAGTTGTTCAGACAAATTCTTAAGACACAGCGGCGTATAAGTGCAGGGCCCCTGCAGTCTATTCCTCACTTGTTTTTTCCCTTTTCCCTCTTTTTCAAATCTCTTTAAATGTTTGATGAGTTTCCATATTTAACCTGTTAACTATCACTGCCACCTCAGATCCAAACTTAAATGGATGTAGTTCATGAATGCGTTGGAATACAGAGCTAAAGTTGGTCTCTTTTTAAAGAAGACACTCAGCAGATTATTGCACTTCAAACAATGAAAGTTTAAAAATGTTATGGAAATTTAAGTTTAGTGTGAGGCAAATATACTGAACTAAACACTTTATTTTATTGAGAATATATATTTTAATAAATATTTTGGACTCTAAATTTGCTATAAAATCAAAGCCATATGTCTAACCAAGTTGTGTACCATAATTTGAAGTTGATATCTCAAAAATTAAGCTGTAAAGCAAATGTACTTAACTAAACTTTTTATGTAACCCAAAGTGTATTTTTACAAAATGATTTGGGCTCTAAATTTGCTAGAAAACAAAACCCATATGTCAGACCAAGTTGTGTACCATAATTTGAAGTTGATATAAAAAAAAAAATTAGCTGTAAAGCAAATATATTGAACAAACAATTTTTTTATGTAATCTAAAGTATATTTTTACAAAATAATTTGAACTCTAAATTTACTATTAAGTCAAAGCCATATGTCTGACCAAGTTTTGCACCAAATTTGAAGTTGATTTCACAAAAATTTCACTGAACTAAACATTTTTTTAATCTAAAAAGATTATTTTACAACATTATTTGGACTCTAAAATTACCAGAAAACCAAAGCCATGTGTCTAAACAAGTTGTGTCCCGAATTTGAAGTTGATATCACAAAAATTGAGCTTCTAAAAGGTTCTAAAGATTTCCAATTTTAAAACAAAATTCACATCCTGCGTTGAAGATTTGGAATGATTCGATGGGTAAATATAAAAAGCATGAAGTGACAGTTAACATTCAGTTTTTCCAGTACGTTCAAGAAGTCTATTTTGGTTCATGTGATGATACTAGACTAGACAATTGTTAGTTCACCATCATGTGTAAGTTTTCTATGTTTCCAGGTAAGAAGAACCAGTGTGTGTGTGTGTGTGTGTGTGTGTGTGTGTGTGTGTCACCTCCTCCGTGGCTCTGGCACAGATACGGGAACCTCCAGACGTTTCCCAGTCCCACACAGAAGCCCACACAGGTCAGCATGTACTGGGTTTTGTTGTCCCACTGCGGGCGTTCTCCAGCCTCCTCCAGCTCCAGCTTCTCCAGCTCGGCGTGAGAGGGAATCCGCTCATCCAGACCCGGGTTCGGGAGCTTCAGCTTCAGCCTCATCCTCACACTGCAGGGATACTCGATAATGGACCGGAGCTCAGGGAAGTGAGTGAGCGTCTTCAGATTCAGATAAGTGTGTGTGTGTGTGTGTGTGATGGTGAAGAGGATCTGACTGCCGGCTCGTTATTAGTGACCTTTAATACTCGCTCCTTTATTCCGGGACGTTTTAAGTGTTTTGTCAGCAAGATAAAGGCTTGGATGAAAGCTAAGCTTCTCTAGTTAATGTTTACTCACGGCTGGGTTGTTTCTGGTTGTCAGTGTCTGTTCTCTCTGAAAATGAGTCGTGGAAATGGGTTTTATTCATTCCCAGCTGTGTATTTCAGTCTAATTTATAATCTTTTTTAGACTTTTTAACTTTTTTTTTAAATATATTTTTAAATATTTGTTTATTTTTACACTTATCAGGTGTTTTAAAGATAGACCTTACTGAAATAATTTACATTTGATAAACACTTTTATCCAAAGTGAGAATCCTCAAATTGAAGATTGTAAGATTAATTGTGAGTAATAGTTATTTTCCCCCTGAAATAAGTGATTTTTGAAGTTTATATGTTGGATCCTGAGATATACCAACTATATATTTTATTTAGATATTTTCACTTTTCATGTTATTCATTTTGTTGTCTTTGTCATTTTTATTTATTTCAATGTCTATATAGTTTTTATTTTAGTTTTAGTTTATTTTAGTAATTTTGTTCTGGTTCAGAAAAGGCCATAGTACTGAGACAGCTCTAGTGAGGGTTGTAAATGTTTTACTTATTGCGGCAGATTCAGGTGCATGCAGTATTTTGGTCTTATTAGACCTCAATGCTGCTTTTATACTATATATCACTCTCTTCTGCTAGATAGGCTGGGTGTTTCTGGAGCAGTATTCAGCTGGTTTCGATCTTACTTAACGAATCGTGCCCAGTTTGTAAGCTTGGGTAATTACAAATCTGACACTGTGCCTGTTCGTCAGGGAGTTCCTCAGGGTTCAGTGTTGGGTCCAATTTTATTTAACATTTACATGTTAAATATGGTCTTGGGTATCACTGCTACGCGGATGATACGCAGATTTACATCACCACTAGTCCTGACGTTCATAGCTCATTAATAGCTTTGCGTAGTTGTCTAGCAGGGATCAGTTTATGGATGCAGACTAACTTTCTAAACTGAACGGCTCCAGAACTGTATTGATGCAGATTGGTACAGCGGCGGCTCGTAAGGCCGAGATTAGTGTGATTGTGGACTCCAACATGGTAATTCCCACTTCACAGGTGCAGAATCTTGGTGTCATCTTTGATCCACAGCTAACATTTGAAGCACATATAAAAAACATCTCTTTACCATGTGAGAAACGTTGTTCGACTTAGACCTTTTCTCTCTTTTGCAGACACAGGAAGGCTTATACATGCTTTTATTACAACTAGGTTAGATTATTGTAATGCCTTGTTCTCTGGGCTTCCAGCGAAATCTCTGAGCAGGCTTTCACAGTTGCACTGGCTTCCCATAAATGCGAGAATAAACTATAATAAGCTATAATACATTTTTCATGTAAGCTTAAGACACTTTAAAAAGCTGATTACGACACATTTATTTAAGGCTGTTTTTCTTTAATTGTTGTATTGCCCTTGTTGTTTCTTTTTATTTTTCTGGAGTGCTTTGGGTTTAAGAAAAGCGCACTACAAATAAAATGTATTATTATTATTATTATTATTATTATTATTATTATTATTATTATAGTACTTCAAGTTTAACTAAATGAAATTGAGAAAAGGTAGAATAAATAAAATAAGCTTTATTTATTATGTACAGTCGTGTGAGAAAGAAAGGACACCCTATTGAATTCTATGGTTTTATGTATCAGGACATAATAAAAAATCATCTGGTTTTAAAATGAGGTCAATACAACCTCAGATGAACAACAACACATGACATATCACACACTGTCACTATTAATTTAACAAAAATAGACCGAAATGGAGAAGCCATTGGTGAGAAACCTTGTCTTACATTAATGAAGTGTGTTAGTATCAGTCAGACGCTCATAATCACATGATTAAGTCAAATTATCCAGAAAGAAAATTGAATCAAATGATTCTTTTGACCAAATATTAATGTCGGAATTATATTTTAATAATTCTAACTAATGCACGCTTACAGTAAATCTATATAAGTATTGCAGGTTATGATCTGCTATGTGTTGACTGCATCTCTTTACTGCATCTTTAAATGCTAATCAATGTACACAATCAAATCTGGTTTATTATTAAACTGGCATTGTGAAGAACAACAAGAGCACATCATAAAAATACTGATAATACATTTACAATTACATTAACCTCAAATGCTTATGAGACATTTACGATTTGCATGTAAATATTATATATTACAGTCACTGTACACTGACACGAACAACAGTATTATATGAGATATCGCACACAATCCCCCAATAGTTCATCTTAAATTACATATTAGCTTATATAGGATGACATTTATTTATTTATTTTTTATAAAAAAAATAGGATGAACATTTTTGAAATTTTTTATAGGATGAAAATTGATGAAAAATAATCTGCTAAAATATTTATCTTGCTCCTGGCTTTCAGTTGGATGTGCGTAAAGCCACAGCAAAGACAAGGACATTATTGTTAGACTTTGTGTAGATGTAGGTTATGGTTTGTGTATCTTCAAAACTATGAAATAGGTACATGTGAACTCCACTTTGCGTATATACAGACAAACAACAGAAAACTGAAACAGTTCAATCACATTCCATGTGTAAACTCGGGTAGGTAGTGATGGTTATTCCCGAACGCAGTGAAGGTCAAAGGTCAAAGGTCAGGCTCACGTGTCCGAGCTTCAGCTGCGAGTGCGAGTGTCGGTCTCGTCCGGCATCTGTATTTTGTCAGAGATGGAGTAGATGGTCTCGCCGCTGTGTGTGTCCTCTGATGTACAACAGCGGTTCTTGATGAGTTTGTACAGAGCCACGGCCGGGATCACCAGTGCGGGAACGCCGGACAGAATGAAGATGATCACGTAAATCCAGTCCGGATACGAGCGCGTCGCCAGCAGAGGGAAGTTCTCCTGGAGACACGAACACAACCCAGTCCTTCAGCACATACTCGCATCAGATATTAGCCACCTTTATTTATTACACTTAGCTATTGTGTTACAAAAAATAAATAAATAAATAAATTAACATATGAGTAATGCATAAAGAGTAATAAATAAACTTGTAATGCATAAATAAGTGTAGTAAATATAAATAAACAAAAATGTAACATGTAAATATGAATAATTAATTAAGTATTAAATGCTAATTTATTTACATTCTATTAATTATTAGTGTGTTACTCATATTTATGTATTACACATTTATGTATTTATTATTCATATTTATTTATTACACTATTTATGTATTACAATTTTATGTATTACTGTTTTTTATTTATTGCTCATTTATTTATGTATTATTCATATTTATTACTCTTATTTATTTTTTGTTTATTTATTACTCATGTATTTATAATTTATTTATTACATTTATGTATGACTTATTCATATTTATTATACATTTATTTATTACAAATTTATTTACATTTATTGATTAATTTATGATTCATATTACTCATATTTATTTATCATATATTTTTGTATTATTTATTGGCAATTTATTTATTATTCAAATGTATTACTCATATTTTTATTTTTTATTTATGTTTTACACATGTATTTATCAGACACATGAATATGAGTATATATGATGTGCATGAATATGAGTATATATGATGCGCATGAATATGAGTATATATGATCTGCATGAATATGAGTATATATGATGTGCATGAATATGAGTATATATGATGTGCATGAATATGAGTATATATGATCTGCATGAATATGAGCATATATGATCTGCATGAATATGAGCATATATGATCTGCATGAATATGAGCATATATGATGTGCATGAATATGAGCATATATGATCTGCATGAATATGAGCATATATGATCTGCATGAATATGAGCATATATGATGTGCATGAATATGAGTATATATGATCTGCATGAATATGAGTATATATGATCTGCATGAATGTGAGTATATATGATCTGCATGAATATGAGCATATATGATCTGCATGAATATGAGCATATATGATGTGCATGAATATGAGTATATATGATGTGCATGAATATGAGTATGTATGATCTGCATGAATATGAGTATATATGATCTGCATGAATATGAGCATATATGATCTGCATGAATATGAGCATATATGATCTGCATGAATATGAGCATATATGATCTGCATGAATATGAGCATATATGATGTGCATGAATATGAGTATATATGATCTGCATGAATATGAGTATATATGATCTGCATGAATATGAGTATATATGATCTGCATGAATATGAGCATATATGATCTGCATGAATATGAGCATATATGATCTGCATGAATATGAGCATATATGATGCGCATGAATATGAGTATATATGATGTGCATGAATATGAGTATATATGGTTGTGCATGAATATGAGCATATATGATGTGCATGAATATGAGTATATATGATCTGCATGAATATGAGCATATATGATCTGCATGAATATGAGCATATATGATCTGCATGAATATGAGCATATATGATGCGCATGAATATGAGTATATATGATGTGCATGAATATGAGTATATATGATGTGCATGAATACGAGTATATATGATGTGCATGAATATGAGTATATATGATCTGCATGAATATGAGTATATATGATCTGCATGAATATGAGCATATATGATCTGCATGAATATGAGCATATATGATCTGCATGAATATGAGCATATATGATGCGCATGAATATGAGTATATATGATGCGCATGAATATGAGTATATATGATGTGCATGAATATGAGCATATATGATGTGCATGAATATGAGTATATATGATCTGCATGAATATGAGCATATATGATCTGCATGAATATGAGCATATATGATCTGCATGAATATGAGCATATATGATGCGCATGAATATGAGTATATATGATGTGCATGAATATGAGTATATATGATGTGCATGAATACGAGTATATATGATGTGCATGAATATGAGTATATATGATCTGCATGAATATGAGTATATATGATGCGCATGAATATGAGCATATATGATGTGCATGAATATGAGTATATATAATCTGCATGAATATGAGTATATATGATGTGCATGAATATGAGTATATATGATGTGCATGAATATGAGTATATATGATGTGCATGAATATGAGTATATATAATCTGCATGAATATGAGTATATATGATGTGCATGAATATGAGTATATATGATGTGCATGAATATGAGTATATATGATGTGCATGAATATGAGTATATATGATGTGCATGAATATGAGTATATATGATCTGCATGAATATGAGTATATATGATGCGCACGCACCGACTCCGGGTCCCAGGCGATGTACGTCAGCTCTTTGCTCACAGTGGTGATTAAGTAGAACAGGAATATGACCAGGACGATGAGAGGACTGATCAGTCTCCAGGTGGCCTGCCAGAAGAAGTTGGGCTTGTGTCCGATCATGAACTCGATGTCGTCATTGAACCTGCGACAGGAGAACATGCACATCATCAGAGACCGATCATCCAGCATGCAAACCTCACTCGCCAACATCCTCGCCATGGACACACCTGTCAATCCCATAAATGTAAGACACAGCCATCATCTCACAGAAGGCAATAATCAGCAAAGGAATCGATCCTGCAAAGCCGTCAAACAAGGCCAGCCAATAGTCCCCAGAACCCTGAGCGAAGATGATCGCGAGACCGAACGAGACCACACACACCAGGCCTGAGACACAAGGAAACAGGTAGAAGATCGAGCAATTACTTCAAAGTCACCAGAAATCAATTTTTTATGGTATATTGCAGTTTATTCTGGGGGAACAGCATTTTAAATTCATGTTCCTCGTAATCTTGAATCAGAATAACTTCCCCTCCCTCTCTTCTGTGATGATGTGGGCGGGGCAACCTGTCACTCACATGAGATCAGCCAATAGCAAACCACAACCATCCAATCAACTCCAAGCCCCGCCCACATTTGTTCTTGTTCCAGAAGCAGTTTTACTCCGATATACAGTCAGACCAAAAATTATTCAGACACCAGATATCATTTTTGATATTTCTTTACTAGTGTGTGCAGGACACTATAGTTCATTTCTGTAAGTGAGGAGAGCAAAATAAAGTAAACTGTGACATATTATACCCAAAGATTCTTCATACAGCGACTACCAGTAACATTTATACAAATTTGGGCCCAAAAATTATTGGGACACTTTGAGCTGATCATGTTTTGCTGAAGTGTTTTTTCTTTAATAACTAATGCACCTTTTTACACACAGACTGAACAACATGAAGCATTGCTTGGTAACTGGTTGAGCTAAACTGGTATTATCTAATTGTGTAGTTAAATTTAACAGCTGACAGATATTCAACATAATTCATGTGTGAGAGTCTAACAGAAGGACGGACAAAACCAGTCAAATATCAACTGAGTTCTTCTCATATATTATTCCCATTGTCGAAACTATAGTGAATAAACTGTGATAATGTGAGAAATGTTGAAGGTGTCTGAATATATTTTGGTTTGACTGTAAGACAAGTTTCATGCTGTGTGTGTGTGTGTGTGTGTGTGTGTGTGTGTGTGTGTGTGTGTGTGTGTGTGTGTGTGTGTGTGTGTGTGTGTGTGTGTGTGTGTGTGTGTGTGTGTGTGTGTGTGTGTGTGTGTACCTGTGTAAACCTCCTTCGGCCACTTCTTAGGGAGGATATTGAGGTCCTGGAGCGGAGCCACGACACCTTCAACACTCCCGAACATGGTGGACAGTCCCAGACAGAAGAGCATGATGAAGAACAGCACGGACCAGATTGGAGAGACGGGCATCTTGGTGATGGCCTCGGTGAACACGATGAAGGCCAAGCCGGTTCCCTCGACGCCCTGCGACAGATCACACACACACACTCGTACACGGTGCTTACAGTATTCTTTACATTAAGTCCTGGAAAACACTTCAAAACAGACATATTTATGAAGAAGGACTTGAAAAGTGCTTGAATTATTGAAAGACAATATATACATGTATACTTAGGAAATTTGTGTTTATTTTTTTTCGAAAATATAATCTTTTCACGCAAAATTAAGTCATATATTAAAATTAAAATGCTCATATATTTCCAAGTTTATGATACAACTCTCATTCTCCAGGTCAATCATATTCATGGGGAAATAAATCTGAATGAGGAAAGCGTATCTTTGTCATAATATCCTTTCAATGATTAAGGACTTTGTAATCCTATTAATATTGAATTTCTGGAATACCAGAATTCTACTTTTTTAGAATTTGAAAGACATTAAAGATATTGTTTTAGAAGTGAGATCTTGGATTGCAAACTTTGAAAACAAAATTAGTGCTTGAAAAGCCCAGGAATTTAATGTTACAGAATCTGTAGAAACTCTGATGCGGTCCACTATTATTCCTGCTTTACACTGATCACACACACACACACACACACACACACACTGTCTCTCTCTCACACACACACACACACACACACATGCACCAGGGGTTAAAGTGGGCCGGAACGGTCCGGAACTGCGTTCCGGCACCTCAGATAAATGATTAAATAAATAGATTCATTAATCTCATTAACCTCCCTTCTCCCCGCTGAACGCGAGTGATTATAAATGCGTGAAATGCACTCACGGTGGTTGAGCGCGGTAAAGTTAGTTTAATGTTCGATATTTCGCCGGCATTGTTTTCCCTTCACACTGTTCTATAGGGTCGGCAGTCTTACAAATATATCAATAGCAGGATTAGTTTTAATATTATGTAACCATTATCGACATTAAATATTCGTTCAAAATCACCGTGCATTAATGCTGCATATTTATACCTGAGAATGCTTTGACGCGTTTCCACAACGCACTCCTGAGGGAACGTCTGCCAATCCCACTAACTGCGTTAAACGTTGCCTATAATTTGTACTATTTAAAATTACTTTTCAAATTCCAAAGCTTGTAGAAGGTTCCTATTGGCAATGCTGATCTGGTAGCCTTGAGTAAATTAACTTATCTAAGAAAATGATTCATAAAACTCATCAGTTGAGCCTATGTTTACTTTCTTCACTGACACAGACGAAAATGAAAAGACTATCAGTCAAAGTTCAGCTTTAGGAGGGGAAGAAATACGGCAGGATAAGGAGACTTAGAGAAAAAGAAAGATTAAGCTTGTGCTAATGTGGGCTGATGTGGCTACAATGCCAGGGCTCAATTTTGGGCCCAGTGTTCAGCAATTTTAACATAGTATCGTCATCATATCAGTGTTGATGGACCAAAATAAAACCATTAAAATATCAAGTAAATAAGTATTGTGATATGTGGTGCCACAGTGACACTCTTGTCCCAAAAAGTAATGCTGTACCACGATACTCAATATGTTGTCCCACGGTGAGTAATTTTTCCCTGTTGCATCTACACAAAATTTGAGGGTTCCCCCACCTACCAAATCCCACTTTAACCACTGCACACACACACACACACACACACACACACACACACACACACACACACACACACACACACACACACACACACACACACACACACACACACACCTGACTGAGTAAGGTCTGCATGTCTCAGGTTTTGAGCTGGAGCTCCTCAATGACGGCTGGTGTCGTCACACACACACACACACACACACACACACACACACACACACACACACACACACACACACCTGACTGAGGAAGGTCTGCATGTCGCAGGTCTTGAGCTGGAGCTCCTGAATGACGGCTGGTGTCGTCACACACACACACACACACACACACACACACACACACACACACACACACACACACACACACACACACACACACACACACCTGACTGAGGAAGGTCTGCATGTCGCAGGTTTTGAGCTGGAGCTCCTGAATGACGGCTGGTGTCGTCACACACACACACACACACACACACACACACACACCTGACTGAGGAAGGTCTGCATGTCGCAGGTCTTGAGCTGGAGCTCCTGAATGACGGCTGGTGTCGTCACACACACACACACACACACACACACACACACACACACACACACACACACACACACACACACACCTGACTGAGGAAGGTCTGCATGTCGCAGGTCTTGAGCTGGAGCTCCTCAATGACGGCTGGTGTCGTCACACACACACACACACACACACCTGACTGAGGAAGGTCTGCATGTCGCAGGTCTTGAGCTGGAGCTCCTGAATGACGGCTGGTGTCGTGTTGTTGAGATGTTGAAGAACACTGTTATAGTTGCTCTCTGTGACGTTTCCCTCCGGCAGATCAAACGTGTTCATCAGAGCCAGGATGTTACTGTCCAGAAACAAAAGCGCAAATTGAGCAAATTCTCTTTGAAAATTCTCTTTACATATTTTAATGTTTATTAATTTTCTTTTAATATATTTATTATCTTAAATACAAATTTAGGAAAAAATATATACAGAAAATATACAATAACTGTATATAATATATAACAAAATATATTATATATATATATATATATATATATATATATATATAATGTTTTTGTGTATATAAACGTATATAATTTATAATTATTATAATATGTATTTCAAAATATGTATATTATTAAAAAATATAAAATATATTGTAATTATTCAATGCTTTTATTAAATATATATGTATATATTGAATGTTATATATGTATTAAATATATTTATTCAATAAATGTATATATAATATAATAATGTTTATTAAATAATATAACAAAATATTTATACAAATAATTAATATATGAAATATATACTTGTTATTTAAATATATATTTCATATATTTATTTTAAAATGTATTAAATATAAAGTAAATATCAAATATATTGGAATTTGTTTAATATATATATATATATATATATATATATATATATATATATTTAATAAATATTAAACAGATTCATATTAATATGAATGTGAACATATAAACGTATTGTTATATGATTTTTATATTTTTATCAAATGTTTATTTAAAATAGGGAATATACAATTCAATACTAGCCTATATATATATAACAATATATTAATTAATATAATTAATATATTTATTTAAATATACATTTAATATATTTATTTAATAAATAAAATCTGTTCAATTGCCTATGTTTATTAAATATATGCATTTTATTTTTGAAATATATTTAATATATTTAAGTTTAATTAAATTTAAATCAAGTTAAATTAAAAAGTAAATATATGGACTCCTTTTAACTGTGGTCCTTTTTTTCTTCTTTGTTTTCTACAGAGAAAAACAACAGTGTATGGATTTGGAACGCCATGAGAATGGGTAAATAATGACAATTATTATTTTTTGTTGAATTATTCCTTTACAGATCATTCACATCAGTTGTGTGTATAATATCAGATCTGTTCTCTCTGATGGTCAGTTTAGATCTGAGAGATGCACATTTACCCGTTGAGACAGTCGTCGAACCTCTCGGTGGCCCTGAAGCCGATGATGGAGTAAATCACGATGGCGGCGTAGATCGACGTGAAGCCGTTTATCACAGAGATGATGACGGCGTCCTGCTCACAGTTATTACTGAACACATACAGGAGAACGTGTGAGCAAGCAGGGCTTCAAACTTACTTTTTCACTTTTTCACTGGCATACTCAATTTGTATGTTACCGGCCATTCAGAAGTTTTATTTATTAAAGTATATACTTGAACACGTACGTCACTACGCAACAATATTTCCAACAATTGTTATTTCTTATTCAAACAAAATGCTGTCATCCGGCATCTCCTCTCTTCCTCTTTCATCCTTTTCACCAAAAATGTAGAGAGAAAGAACATCAAAAAATGTGGGATGTTTGAAAATAACAATGTCTTTTCTATTAACCGAATGCTTTTTAATCTTCGCTTTTGCTTCAATGCGCATGAACAAGTGCGCCGTTATTTGTTTTGTAGCGACGTGTGTGTGTGTTCAAGTGAGCCAGATATGAGCAGATTCTGCACAATACGCTGTATTTAATATATCTTGATGAATCACAAAGATTTGCGCTAAATCTGCGCAGATTTGTCTTACACAAACTTCCCCAGCAAATGAAGTAAAGATAATTCAACACAATCTCATGAAAGTGCGTATCTATACCACAAATGTTATTTCTCGTGCCATTTATACGGCAAAAATGTTTTTTGAGTGCATATGCTACGCACTGAAAACCCCCTGGTTAGGATTAGGGGTCAGGAGTGCCATAAACTGCGTATTATATGCACACGAAAACTGCGTATCATATACACGCAAAAACTATTCTTGGCGTATAAATGGCACGACAAATAACATTCGTTGTATAGATAGCACTTTCATGAGATCGGGCTGGATAATTAGTAACACGCCAAATTGGCAGCGTTTCCTGCCACAGCTGATTTTTCAAACCCTGTTTGCAACGTCATCATACTGACACAAACTCACTGCTTTACTTTACTGCTGTGAAGAATAAAGAGCTGATGAAACTCACTGCACAGAGTTGTAGCTGGAGAAGGAGATGAGTCCTCCAAACGCCAGAGAGAAGGAGTAAAACACCTGAGCTCCTGCGTCCAGCCACGTCGAGGGATTCAGCAGCTCGTCCAGCTGAAGGAGACAGCATTCATACACTTACATAGACATCATTCATACAGCCCTGCAGTCACAGCTGGGTTCGCCTAAACTTTAAGTTCATGTTAACCAGCATTAAATGGTTAAATATTGACAAAATATTAGAAAGGCTAAGTCAAATTGAATACTAATAAACAA
This sequence comes from Siphateles boraxobius, assembly GCF_051911475.1. Taxonomy (NCBI): domain Eukaryota; kingdom Metazoa; phylum Chordata; class Actinopteri; order Cypriniformes; family Leuciscidae; genus Siphateles; species Siphateles boraxobius. The sequence goes on along the minus strand of NW_027508744.1, from coordinate 480,178 downwards.
TAAGTAAGAACTGGAGAAATGTGATCGATAGAAGGAAGTAAATGATGAATAGAAGCGGGCCCAAGACCGAACCCTGAGGAACACCCCTGGTTACTTTAAATGATTTCGATTGGAAATTTCTAAGTTGAACTGAGTGTGACCAGAGAGATATGATCTAAAACAAGATAGAGCATGCCAGTAATCCCAGAGTCAGCTTCCAATTTATTGTCCAAGATGAGATTATGGATCTGAGCTGCAAAACACATAATAAATAAGTTAAAGTCGGTCAAAAGTTATCAAAATTTTATGGATCAGCCCCTGGTTTCTTAAGCATGGGAGTAATAATAGCAGATTTAGGAGATGGAGGAACAAGGCCAGAGACACGGGAGGAATGAACAATATAGTAATTAAAGAAGATAAACGGTAGTCAGACTTTAACTGAGTGAGCAAACTCGGATTTCCAGATAAGAGAAAGTATCTCCTCAATAGTGAAAGTAGAAAGGACAGAATGTGGAGGCTAGTTGTTGTTTTTTAATAGATCTATACTTTTTTTATTAATTTTATTTTCTTTTTTATTAATTTTGTTGTGTTTTTGTCATTTTTATTAGTTATTGTTTTTTAATATTTGAATCTTGTTTTTTATTATTTTTTATTTTCGTTTTAGTTATTTTAGTATCAAGTTAAACTAAGTGAAAATGAGTAATGTTACTTTGGCAGCTAGCTGACAAAAACAAGTTTATATTTTTAATTTTTATTTTAGTTCAGTTATTTAATTTCAAGTAACGAAAGTGCTTTTTCATGGTTTCAGTTTTAGTTTAACTATAATAACCTTGCCTACAATAGATAAATAATTAAACTGACTTGGTTAACATCAACCAAAAAGTAAAGTTAAGTTAAGTGCTTCTGGAGCTCGACAGTATGCAGTGTGAAAGAGCAGCCCAAAACAAAACATCTGTATTTATGAGTCGATGACGAAACAATATCATCTGAATGACTTTCTTTCTTCACTAAAGGATGTCGAGCTTGCAGTTTTCCGTAAGTGAGCTGTCAAACTCACGTCAGGAGTGAAGAGGAACTTGATCCCGCTCACAGAGCCTTTCAGAGTCAGACCTCGGATGAGGAAGATGGTCAGGACCAGGTACGGTAACGTAGATGTTACGTACACAGCCTGAGGAGAAAGAAACACACGATCAGTATCTGCACACAGAGCCTGAAACATGAACATCTGGAAATAAGATCTGCGACATTTATTAAAACACTTCTGCCGTGCTGAAAATCCTTCACCTAATTTTGGGTTCTTTTAAATTGCTTGTAAATCCAACCTGATCTCACATTCATACCACCTCACTTGTACGAATTACTACGATTTTTGCTAAATCGTACATATTTTACGAGTTGCCCAATTCGTATGAATTTGTACGAATTACCTACCCCTGACCCCGCCCCTAAACCTACCCATCACGTGGGTTTAGACAAATCGTACAAAACACAAAAAGTCATCTATTAAACAATAGTCATTGTTTTGGTTGTGAATGTACTTTAGTATCATAAAAATAATCTCGCAATGCAAAAAATCTTGTCCCCCCTGTGGTGAAAATCCAGCTTTTAATGTTGTTTATATGTCTATGTGGTGTTTTTAATATGCTTTAACACAAACCATGTGTAAATTCATAAGTCGACAGCATTGCTGAGTATTTTCTCCTTAAAACTGCAGTGAACTAAAGACAGTCTCAAAAACATGGTTTGAAATCGCTGGTGTTTCTGACGTCACAAACTACCTTGTAACCAATCAGATCAACGTGTGATCGTCAACGAGTGGATCTCTGAGCATAGACAGTATAAGAAGTGGACAGAGCCATCTCATTGGAACTCAGTTGAGACAGTTGAAGCCCATTTTTAGCGATTTTTTAGCACTTCCGTTCCTGACGCGCAGACTCAAACCGACTCAAACTAAGCTTGATGACGTGAGCAACCTGTCTGACAGACGTAAATCTTCTAGTAGCTGTGCGTGAAAATTGCCAACATTAATCACTTCATATGTATTCACTTACCACATACCGAATTATTTCCAATTCCCCAAAAACGTTGTTGAAAAGGTTGTTGAAATTTGTCCCGTTGCTTTTATGGACTCATTATCTATGGGCTTCTCCCTTGACGGGACGTCCCCCGATTGCCTGCGAGCTCCTCCTCCTGTCTATACGGTAATGTCTCTATTGTGCGACAAAAAGTTGCGTGGTTATGACGCAATTGTTAGCCTGTTTTTAACAAAAACGGCTTCTACGGGGCCATAACGCAAGATACAAAGTAATGGAGCCTTTTATACATTGGCGTGTTTATTTAGAAATAAATAATGGAGAAATTAAGTCTTTGGACGCCTCAGATGTAAAGTTATTCGCTGTCAAAGTGACACCAAAATGAATGGGAGTCAATGGAATGCTAACAGCAGGTGAATTTCTGCTACAATGGCGGCTCCCGCGAGGCTTCAACTTCCGGCTGATGGATTACCCGCTTGTCTCTGAGCTGAGTGATTGAGTGGAGGCGGGGCTCATTTGCATATTCATAGATCCGCACATACTAAATGAGGCAAGGGTGTCGAGTTACATTCATATTTTAAGCAAAAATTTTTTTAAAGGAAAAAACATTTAAATATGTAGTTTTGGTGATCAGAAGATGATTTTTAAGGGATAAAATCACTGACTAAAGGGGGACTTTAAAGGTTTTAAGAACACACTTCACTTTCTTCATGCAAATCGTATCTTCATATTAATTTTGTATTATTATTTTGGCGTCAGATATGACCGGGAAATTCCCTTTCCTTTTTCTGACGGTTGCATCCTGTGCTTTAGCAGAAAAGTGTGTTATCAGCCATTAGTGGTGTTTACAGCTGCCCTTTGTGCTCTTTTTATAATAGTGTAAAACATGTGCAGCGATTGTATCAGTTTCCTCCGATTATCAGTTTTATGAGGTGTTTTTGTAGTGTTGTCTGTGCGCTAGCTAATGCTTAACCAGCACATCCACACCCAGATTTCTGCCTGGGTCGACCTCGGGTTATCTAGTTTCACGTGTCACGCTGCTCATTCGCTCCTCAGGGTTAGTAATTGATTTTGGGTAAGCAGGTTTCGAGATTTCTCATCGTAAACCTGGGGTTAATGTTCACATTTATTTACGAGGTTATTGTTGTGTTGCTACGTCGGTCTTCTTTATGACTCTGCTTGACACATTTGACGTCATTGATTGACATTGTACATCACAGTGTGTTGTTGAGGGTTTTAAACCAACGATTCACATGCGGAATTAAACATGTGGACTGTTCCTTGATATTTGTTTTCTTACAATTTTGGGTGTGATGTATTAATTATTATTATTTTCTTATGATGTATTGATAGACCACACAAAAAAATCTGGTAAATACAGTAAACCTTAAACATTAATACTTCTCACACATTGCAAAAGAGTAAACATACTTTTAAAATTGTTTAACAACAATTCTTAAAAATAAAGTATTTTAATATTAGAAACAGTACATACAAAAAATAATAATAATTGTGCTGTAAAGTTAAAACAGTCGACAAACTTTTATAACAAAACATTTTTTTAAATGATTATTTCGAGTCTGTTCAGCTGTCTTTAACCTTAAAATCTGCAGGTCAAAATTGAAGAAAAAAAATAATGTTTCCATAATTATTAATTGACATACGAAGTCATAGTTATGGCATTAGAAATTGATAGTATGACAAAAAAACGAAATTGACACATAAGTCAATTATTACATAAAGTTATAATTATGACTATCAATTATCACATATTAAGTCTTAATTCTGACATTCAAAATCAAAATTGATATTCAACATCATAATTAGGACATAATTTAAGTCATAATTATAGCATAAAGTCAAAATTATGACATACTAATTCAAAATTGACATAAATTGAAAGTACAGTATGACATTCAAATTCATAACTGACATACTAAGTCAAAATTCTGACATTCATAATTGCCATAAGTCATAATTAGAAATTATGACATAATTATTACATACTAAATCGAAATTATAAGATAAATACTGATTGTTGATAATAGAACGATTATGATGTAATTCCAAATCTTATTAATATTCTCTGCGAAAGACAAAAAAATATATTATGTTTTGTATAAAAAGAAAGTCAATGGTGTCCTAAAGTAGGGCCGCTCGATTATGGAAAAAATCATAATCACGATTATTCTGGTCAGTATTGAAATCACGATTATGTAACACGATTATTTCACATGACTTTGGGAACGTGTTGCATTTATTAAAAGACACCTTTCAACAACTCTTAAAAAAAATCAAAATGTGAACATTTATTGTACTTTTTGAACTATTAAACAGACCTGCAAACTCACAAGTGGTGAAAAAGGGTCACCTTTTCGTAGGGGGTCACCAGGGCGTTTTTTACCTTTATAAAGGACAATTTATTAAACCTTACTAAATATATGTTTTATGTCAAATTCTTACATTTGATCAAATTCAGTTGTAATAAAAAGGGCTGGTATCCATTAAATTAATTTACACTGCAAAATTACAACTGTAAAAATATTATGAGATTAAAACAAATAATAAAATAAAAAATAAAATCAATGATACCTTTAAACAATAAAACAATAGGTGGCGACAAGGGTCCGTCTTAATAAATGAATCATTGAGTCATTCATTAAAACGATTCGTTCAAAATAATGAATCATTCAGTAACAAAACACAGCGCTTAGTGTTGCTTTTCTTTTGAACAATTTTCGTCGGTGAAATAGAACAAAACCAGTCAATATTGCGTCTAAAATGTAAGTTACTACATATAAACTAGGCTAGCTGCTACTTGTTTATGAAACTATAAATTCAATGTAACATTTGCAATCGTGATATTATAGAACAGCCCTTAGTCGTGTTATGTTACTTAACTACATCATATGTTAAAAAAAACTCAACATTTCTACTTCAGTATGTTTCTTCTGTGAGTTTTTGTGTGAGCTGTTTGTTTTTGATTTCTCCACTAATGTCTCTCTCACAAATAGACAGGCAGCGCAGCTTCCAGAAACTATCCATTACCTATCTCTGTTTACACTCTGACTGTATAAGATCAAAACCATCTCGCGTTTCGATCTGTCGGGCAAGTAAAACTCTTTTACTTGAAACTTAAAAATCCCCTTTTCCCGGACAAGCAGACAAGTGTTAATGCCGTTCGCTTGAACTGAGGCGCTACAGTGATCGAGCAGAAAGAGATCGCGACAGCTCGAGTGACGTCTATGCTCTCACTCCAGTCTATATTAAATTAGCCAATTGTTATTGTGAATTTTATTGTGCTTGCAGTTTATGACTGTATAGGCTGAGAGAGTTTATGGCTTCGGGAGGGGCGGATGTGCGCGTGCGCGAGTCATTCAGAACACAACAAGACAAAATAAGAATGTTCTTGCAAAACAGAACAGGGCAAAATAATCGTTTTTACTCGATTGTGCTGTTTTGGAGATCGTTGGGAGCCAAAATTGAAATTGAAATCGAAATTCGATTAATTGCACAAAAAGGACATGAAACCACTGATGTCTCCCGTATGGACAGTCCTCAGGCTGAGAGTGATGTGCGTCTGTAAACGTCAGTGATGAGATGTGTAAACGAGGTTAAGCGTGAATGCAGTGAGCTCTACCTTCCCGGTGGTCTCGATGCCTCTCAGACAGCAGACCCAGAGAAGAGTCCAGGCGCAGAACAAGCACAAGACGATCCACCACTGCAGACCTCCAGACTCCCCGATCACCGGAGTCGTGTTCAGAGTCTCTCTGTACCAGAAATAATCCACCGGAGAGCTGCGCTCACACTCAGACACAAACCCTGCTCACACACACACACACACACACACACACACACACACACACACACACACACACACACACACACACACACACACACACACACACACACACACACACACACACACACATGTAGTGTTTCCATATTTTATGGGGACATTCCATAGACATAATGATTTTTATACTGTACAAACTGTCAACGCGTTCTCATCCCAATGCGTCATATACGACGCTTTTGCCAAAGCGTACATATCCTACGCACATGGCACCCTTTAGCGTAAATATAACACGCTCAGAGTATGGGTAGGTTTAGGTCTGGGGTAGGGTTAGGGTTAGACCACTAGGAGGCGCCTTCTGCCCCATATATATCTGCGTCTCATATTTACGCTAAATGGTGCCATGTGCGTAGGATATGTATGCCTTGGCAAAAGCGTTGTACATGACGCATTGGGATGAAGACGGGCTGAAACTGTACATTCTATTTCCTTACACTAACCCTACCCCTAAACCTACCCATCACAGAAAACTGTCTGCATTTTTACATTTGTGCCCCCACACGAACAAGGATTTCAGATATTGCCATCCTTATGGGGACATTTTGTCCCCATAATGTAGGGTTTACCAGGCCACACACACACACACACACACACACACACACACACACACACACACACACACACACACACACACACACACACACACACACACACACACACACACACACACACCTGGATCTGTAAATCTGCCTGTGCCAAACATTACAGTCACGCTTCAAAGTCATGTGACCATGGACATCTGTGAAATGTGTGACATCTGAAAGCTGAATACATAAGCATTCCATTGATGTATGGTTTGTTAGGATATACAATATTTGGTCGAGATGCAACTATTTGAAGATCTGGAATCTGAAGGTGCAAAAAAATCGAAACATTGAGAAAATCGCCTTTAAAGTTGTGCATTTATGTTCACGATTGTTCTGCATTCACTCACAAAAATAAATGTTTTATATATATTTACGGTAGGAAATTTACAAAATATCTTCATGGAACATGATCTTTACTGAATATATTATTGGTTTTCGGCATACAAGAAAAATCAATAATTTTAACCCATGCGACTTGTGACTGGTTTTGGACTAATTTGCATATTCATAGAACCACGCATATTAAATGAGGCAAGGGTGTCGAGTTACATTCAAGATATTTGAAGGCATGAACAGATTTTTATCGAGGAAAAAACATTTAGATATGTCATTTTGCTGATCAAAGGGGAGTTTAAGGGATACAAATATTAACTTCGGGGGGACTTTAAATTCAATTTGAAAAATAATTCAAAATAGTAAATGTAATTATAAATGAAATACATATAATAATAAAAGCAAAATGCAAAACAATAATTTGTTTAATAATAATAAGAAACACATAAATAATAAAACATCTTTAGAAAAATTAAAACGAACAAAAACGAATCTGCCAATGGGGTCAGAAAAATATGCGTGTTTTCCTCTGAAGTAAGTGTGTCTCTCCACTGGCACATGTGTGTTCTTGGTTTAAGAATTAAAAACTAATTTTGCTTCATCAGTAAATGTATCTTTATTTAGGAATGTTTAGATATTTGTACTGGAAAACAAAACAAAAAATAATGAGCAAGATATATATATATATATATATATATATATATATATATATATATATATATATATATATATATTGCCATGTAAAACATTTAGCTTTTTACTTGACGTGTTTTCTGTGGTATTGTGTGTGCAGTCAGGTGACCCGTACCTGTCCGGTTCTCATTGACGGGACACTGACTCCAGGGTAAAGGGTCCTGGAAGGAGTTGAAGAAGTACCACATGACCCAGGCGATGATGGTGTTGTAGTACATGCCCACCATGAAGGACACCAGCATAGAGGCGATACCTGAGGGAGAGAAGCACCTTTAAGACCCGTTCATGTGCGAGGGAACATTGACCTGCAGTCTTGCATTAAAGGCCTGGTTGATTATGATTTCACATTTCTAACTTTAGTTAGTGTGTAATGTTGCTGTTTGAGCATAAACAACATCTGCAAAGTTACAGCGTTCAAAGTTCAAAGCAAAGGGAGATATTTTCTTTTATAGAAATTGCTTTTTAAGGACTACAACAAACGGCTGGTAGGAACTACACGAGCTTCTTCACGGGTTAGTGACATCACAAACCCTAAATTTACATAAACCCCGCCCCCGGAACACGATTTATAGATTATCAAGACAGAATATGCTAATCAATGACTAGAAGATAACTACACATCAGCTACATAAATTCATCAACTAACATTCAGAAATGTCCTGTTGCTTCTACATGTTGTCACTTCTTCTTGAGTCTCTCCATCATTGTCTGACTCCGGTTTGAACATAAAAGGCTAAAAGTTTTTGAAATTTTCAGTGTGTGTCTGTGTGAGGTAATCAGAGCTGCTAACACACTTACCTCACACAGACACACACTGAAAATTTCAAAAACTTTTAGCCTTTTATGTTCAAACCAGTTCAAACCACACACACACACACACACACACACAAGCTCTTGAAGCTCCGCCCTCTGTGCCGGGAGCAGCAGCTCATTTGCATTTAAAGGGACAGACACAAAAACTGTGTGTTTTTGCTCACCCTCAAAAAGTGACCATTTTAACATGCTATGTAAAAAGATCTGTGGGGTATTTTGAGCTAAAACTTCACATACACACTCCGGGGACATCAGAGACTTATTTTACATCTTGTAAAAAGGGCATTATACCCCAACTTATCACTCACCGACTCCAGTGACGACATCTTTTCCTGTCGGCTACCGTTACTTCTGTTGGGTGCAATTCGCAACCTCAGCACTAGATGCCGCTAAAACTGACACACTGCACCTTTAACATTGAGTGTGTTGCATTAACACTCACCGACTCCAGTGAGATACGGGTTGATGGATCTCCAGACGCCGACGCTGCCCTTCCTCAGTCTCTGTCCGATGGCAAACTCCAGATGCAGGAGCGGGATTCCCTCCAGAACCAGGAGGATCAGGAACGGGATCATAAACGCTCCTGGAAAACGATCGGTCAGATCATTTATTTCCAGCAGCATAAACTCCTGTTATCCATTTTATGGCACACAATGAATTATTTGGTAACACTTTACAATAAGGTTCATTAGTTCATTGTTTGTTCATGTTAGTTCACAGTGCATTAACTAATGTTAACAAAATTTCAAGAAAGTATTAGTAAATGTTGAAATTAACATTAACAAAGATTAATAAATGCTGTATACGTGCAGTTCATCATTAGTTCATGTTAACTAATGTAGTTCACTAATGTTAACTGACGAACCTTATTGTAAACGGTTACTAATTATTATTAGAGTTAAATTGCCTTTATGGTGATCATAGTTATTTTAAATGATCCCTATTGAAGTTGAAAGTGCAAAAGCAACATCAAATCAAACTCTAGAACCGAATTGAACTCTTTTTATTGATGCTTTTCAATCAGAGAGTTACTAAAAGAAAGACAATACAGTATTTGTTTCAGCATAAATCCAGCTGAAGTTAAACAATAACATTGAACCTGATTGATTTTTCTGTCCATGTTCTTGCGTGATGTTGTGTATTGTGTAGATGAGTATATAGTGTAAACGAGTGTAAACGCAGTGTTTCGCTGTGTCATTCTGCAACAGCTGTTTTGGAAACAAAGTCTTTATCTGAGCGTTTGACTCTTATCAGCCCGAAGCTTCAGAAGTCCACACGAGGATGAAGATATGATAACCACATGATGATGAAGATAACCTGAGCTGAAGCTGAAAACTGCTCAGTCACTTCATGCAGGATCATCATGACTGTGTTCTTGTGGAAGAAGCGCTTTTATATCTCAGATTTCTGTTTCTCTGGAGAAATAAAGCCTGACACAAACAGTAAGAGTATGGAGATATAAAATCAACATGTTTGAGTTCATCTACTGAAACAGATCTGAGCACCGTTTGAGACATGGTTAAGATCTCTTGCCTTTCCCTCAGTTTGACCCGCATCCATTGTTGAGCTGTCAAAAATACTGATGAACCTTTTATGTTTTTCTTGAAGTTTTGTGACTTTAGGGTCATGAATAGGGTTGGGAATCAAAAATCGATTCCAATTCAGGAATCGAATACTTGAGTTCAGGAATCGGATACTTGTTATAAAATAAACATTTCTTGTTGTACATTTTTTTCTTATCGATTCCTTTGTGAGCATTTTTCAATATGACTATTTCAATATAAGTTTAAAGCATTCAAGCGAGCGACTCCTGCTGTTTTCAGTTCTGTAAGCGTGTGTGTATCAGTATACTGGGTCAGTGCAGCTCTTAAAGTAATATTCCTGCTGTCGTCTCTATAATAACACTAATTAAAAGAGAAAATTCACTCGTTCTTGACTGAATAACTTTTGTTACTATATTTGTAATGTATATTTTATTAATAAAGTGCAGTGTTTTTTTACATTTGATTAGTTTCTGTACCTGAATATCTGAAAATCTTAAAACACTGTTTATTTCAATCGTATCTTTGTTCAGTTGTATATATTTGCTGTAGTAATTCCTGAGTGTTTGCTTGTCTTTAATAATGCCTGTAGTGTATATTAGTTCGGTGTTTATAAACCACAGGCAAACGCTCCTTGTGTAAGTGTTCTTTAGCCTGTTGATTATATTTCATGATTTTCAGCTACAGTTTAATGTTTTGCGATAAGACTAAATGTGAATGATGTCTACGTTTTTTTTAACCTTATTGGAATCAAATTAGGAATCGATAAGAATTGGAATCGTTAAAATTCAAACGATACCCGACCCTAGTCATGCTTGCAAGGTGTCAAAACTCTGACGTGTTGTAGGATGTGCATACCGAACTTCTATTACGATTGTAATGTTTGCGGGTCACACATATTTCATAGCTAAAGGTCGTGCACAGACCAAAAATAAAAACGTTTTTGATGTATTTTGTTATGTCAACTACACTGCAATTGTAGGAACTTTACATTGTTGATTGACTGATCGGTTTATATCAGTTCATGCATGTTGATATGATGAAAAATTTAAATTTTTGCTTAAAACTTCTGAACGTTTTGGCCAAAAACTGGTGTCTCTAGATTCAGTACAGGATGCTGAGTCAAACGAGACCAAATTTCCCCATATGCCATTTTGGTTGTCGGCCATTTTTAATTTTCATAAAATGCAATTTTTTTACGAACGCATTGGTGTATCGTTATGAAACTCGGTAAGTGTCATCGGAACCATGTCAAAAAACTGCACAAAATTAAAAAAAATGCAAATAACTTTTGATTAAATTAGCCTATTGCAATGATACTTGTCTTAATAGATTCCTCGGGTCTTGCCGAGAACATGAAACCAATTTTGGCAAATTCTGTTGAACTTCCTGTCCGCCATTTTGATTTTCTTTCAAAACCTTCTTTTTCAAACTCCTCCTATAGCGCTTGTCCTATTTTCATCAAATTCAAGTCAGATCATCTTCAGACAATGCCGGCAAAATGTTATGGATTTCATGCCTATAGACGAAACTATTTTTGTAAACCGCATCAACAAATTTAATGGCATGATGCCAAAATGACTCTGAGGCTGTATCTCTGCAATGCTTTGGCATATTGACACCAAACTTGGCATGTGTCATTGTCACCTCACTCTGACCACACCACATCAATTTCAGAACTGCGCCACCTATTGGTCGAAAGTGATAAACCATTAAATCATTACTAGTGACTGTATTTATGATTTTTTAGGCATTTAAAGTATAATAGAGGAAGTGTATCTTGATGAATATACTGTATTTACCCTATAAAAGCCACTTGAGGAGTAATTATTTCTCTGTATTAAACTAGCAAATGGACACATGGAGACGTTCAGCATTTCTGAATGGAAACTTCCATCCAGTTTTAATAGCGAAATCAATCTCGTGTTCATTAGCAGTGGAAGCATCTGTCGCTCTCCTGAAGTTGAATTAATGTTTAACTATAATCGTTTTAAGTGTCTGCATTCAGCCCATTACGAGCTTTTGAGTTTTATGAGGCGTATTTATAGTGGTCTTTCTGTGGATCTATCATATGAATATGAAAGCACACAGAATTACATCACTTCCATCTTTAAAAAACTAATAAACATGGGAGTGTTAATGGGTTGTACTCAGAAACACTTTTAGACGAATTGCTTTAATACATTGATATAAAAAATGTACAAGCCCAATGTTCTCTAAATCAAATATTTGAATGCACCGCTCATTTAAAACAATTATAAAAATGTCTTAATGTCGTTATATTACATGCAAAACATCAAATCGAGTGGCTTTGATAGTAAAAGAAGGAAAAAACAAATGTTGTTGGGTTTGAAATGCAAATAGATGTTGTGTTGAACATGAAGTCTGGTAGTGTTTGCGTTTAGTTAGTTAGTTAGTTAGTTAGTTAGTTAGTTAGTTGGTTGCTTGTTAATATAATTGTGAACTTGAGCAGAACTGACTTCATACATGCACTAAAAATCACTGATTCAAACAAACTGAGACTTCATTAGTGCACTAAGGTTTGTGTGTTTGTATTGCATATCAAACTTCCATCCATTAGAATTACACAGTTTTAACATAAAGAATGGACTTAATGTGATGAATATTTGTCAGTCATGCAGATGAAATGGGTCAGATTTGTGTTTTAAATACACAATAAGGTCAATATATTTATCATCAATAAAATTGTTTCAATCTCATGCATTTTAACTACAAATGAATATTGCTTTTTCCACAGCTAGTCATATTTTAACAAAATACTTTTCAACTGAATACATGTGAACACATTTATGGTGATTCTAAGCAATTTGAATAAATGCATTTTTAAAAATATGATTATTTGAATACGATCAAATAGATGCAAAAAGTTAATAAACTAGCTTAACTGACAAATATGCATCATATTAAGTTTGTTATATATGTTAAAACTGTGTGATACAAATGCATGGAAGTTTTAAATGCAATTCAGTGCATGTGTAAAGACCCTCTATGTTTCCAGGTAAGAAGAACCAGTGTGTGTGTGTGTGTGTGTGTGTGTGTGTGTGTGTGTGTGTGTGTGTGTGTGTGTGTGTGTGTGTGTGTGTGTGTGTGTGTGTGTGTGTGTGTCACCTCCTCCGTGGCTCTGGCACAGATACGGGAACCTCCAGACGTTTCCCAGTCCCACACAGAAGCCCACACAGGTCAGCATGTACTGGGTTTTGTTGTCCCACTGCGGGCGTTCTCCAGCCTCCTCCAGCTCCAGCTTCTCCAGCTCGGCGTGAGAGGGAATCCGCTCATCCAGACCCGGGTTCGGGAGCTTCAGCTTCAGCCTCATCCTCACACTGCAGGGATACTCGATGAAGAGAAGAAGAGAAGAAGAGAAGAAGAGAAGAGAAGAGATGCAGTGATGGCAGGAGATGCCAATAAATACTGGCTGCGACTTTCACACGGTGACCTTTAGCACTGACATCCCTCCCTCACACACACACACACACACACACTCACACACACACACACACACACACACACACACACACACACACACACACACACACACACACACACACACACACACACGCGGCGTTTTGACAGGTTAGACTCGAGGTTGTGGGATCAAGGTTTGTCTGTTTGGAAAGGGCAGGTAATCATTCTAGTATCTGTGCATTCCTGCATTTTGAAATATTTTTTGCAAAAAAGGACAGATTAAAATGTTCAAAAGTGACATTTATAATGTTAAAAAATATTCTATTTCAAATACATGCTGTTCTTTGAAGCTTTCGATTCATCAAAGAATCCTGAAAAATAAAATGTATCATTTTCCACACGGTTTTCAATAATCATAAATGTTTCTTGAGCATCAAATCATCATATTATAGTGATTTCTGAAGGATCATGTGACACTGAAGACTGGAGTAATGATGCTGAAAATTCAGCTTTGATCACAGGAATAAATTACACTTTACTATATATTCACATAGAAAACTGATTTAAATAACAAAAATATTTCACTGTTTTCACTTTATTTTTGATCTAATAAATGTAGTCTTGGTGAGCAGAAGAGACCCTGAGCTGTAGAACAGTAGTGTATACAGGCTATTTTAATATTCTATTATTTATTTTTTTATTTGTGAATTTATGAAGGATTGCCAAAATGTATGCCAATTTCGTTCTATTATAATTTTTATTTTTCATTTTCTAGATTGTTTTTCCTTAGTGTTTTTACCAAATATGAAATAAATCTTACAATTATTATTTTACTATTACTAAACAATTTTTCGCACTGTTAATTGCAGTTGAATAGGCATGAAAATAAACTCACAATAAAAAAAATGAATAACAATAAATTACCTGTATGCAAAAGTTATATATTTTATCATTATTTTGAAATTGGGGTTTATTCATATTCATAAAATTCTTTTTATCGCCTCATGTTAATGTCTTCATCATTTGTCATTGAGTTTTAATACTAACATCAGTGATTCAGATCCAGTTATGTAATAACCTGTGGTTTATTCCACTGACATTAGTGTATAAACGAGTGAAGAGAAACGGCCACATTAACTCAGGTTTACTGGGCAGGAGTGTCCTATCTTACAGAAATATAGCATCATAAATACATACACATCCCATACTGAAGTCCACCGAGGTTTATAATAAACGAGTGTGTGTGTGTGTGTGTGTGTGTGTGTGTGTCACGCGTCAGGAATCATTGATGGCGTTTGAACAGCTCAGCTTCAGATCCAGACGTTTTCAAGAAACTTATTGACTCGTCTGATCCGATTACATAAGATCTGAGATGCTGATTTCATGTTTCAGAGCTTCATCCAGTCAATCATTTGTGATTAACACTACATTAAATGTGTTGTAATCACTTTAGTGAGTAAGGGAAACGTGTCATGTTTACATCATGGAGTTAGTGAGGCTGAACACAAGCGCTGGGTTATTATAACTCACTGAATGGGTTGATTTTATGATGATCAGCAGCTGATTGTACATTATCATGTTTGACAGCTATAACTGGATTTGATATTATTTTATTGAGTGAGCAGATAGAGAGTGATTTACACTGGTTCGACTCATTATCAGGCAACATTCTCAGGACGGTCTGTAACTAAAGTTATTCCAGTAATATTAATAACGTTTGTTGAAAGTTATACTTTTTTTTTTTTGTATAAATATTTATTTATTTATTGACCCTTATTCATTTAGTTTCAAGTACAGTTTCTTACTGGTACTCATATAAAAACACATAGGGCGAGAGTGGGGTAAGATGAGCCACCCCCTTTATCTTGGCAATTGGACACTTTTATTGTCATGTGACCATATCTTTTGTAACCATACGTC
>NW_027508744.1:442500-457500 GCF_051911475.1 Siphateles boraxobius | reverse complement strand
AAAGAGAAAACAAGAACATTTGTTCTTTTTTTTAAGCATAAACTCACTTAATTTTGATTTTCTTTTTTAGAAAACAACACTTAATATCTTATGTATCTTCATTTAAGTCAAATTATATCTAATTTATGATGATTACAAATATTTGTGATAGAAAAAATGGCAATAAACAAAAACACTGACAGTTAAATTCCCCCTGTGGTGAAAATCCAGCGTTTAATGTTGTTTATATGTCTATGTGGTGTTTTTAATATGCTTTAACACAAACCATGTGTAAATTCATAAGTCGACAGCATTGCTGAGTATTTTCTCCTTAAAACTGCAGTGAACTAAAGACAGTCTCAAAAACATGGTTTGAAATCGCTGGTGTTTCTGACGTCACAAACTACCTTGTAACCAATCAGATCAACGTGTGATCGTCAACGAGTGGATCTCTGAGCTGAGTGAGTGGAGTCGGGGCTCATTTGCATATTCATAGAACCGCGCATACTAAATGAGGCAAGGGTGTAGAGTTACATTCAAGATATTTTAAGGCATGAAGACATTTTTTTCAAGGAAAAAACGTTTAAATATGTAATTTTGCCGATTTTATGAATGTTTAGATATGTTTACACTGGAAAACAAGTACAAAAATACAGAGGAATAACATACAGTGTACAATCAATCAGTTTCAAAAAAACAAAAAGAAATACAAAACCTATGCAAATTTGACTAGCTGACAAAAAAGATTGAATCCAATATTTGGTGATAATATAGCATGATGAGAAATTATAGCAAGCAATTTAAAAGGCTTGGTATTTTTTGACCAGGAAAAGAATATCAATTTTGTTTTGGCATGTGTGAGCAAAGTCAGTAGATTTTAGTCCAATGCGATAACATGAACATTAACCACCATGAAGTGCTGAGTCCCAGATTAGGACCCCGGTAGTATGCCTGATGTAAAGCTGTTCTCGCGATTCTTATTGTAATCAATCAAACTTTAATTAATGTAATAATCTTTTATTTTTATCTTGATTATTCATATAGTTAAAGTAAAAGAAAATATTTTTTTACATGTTTTACGACATTGTTCATTGTTATTAAGCAACCAGGCATAATATATATATTTTTAATTACAAGCATGTCATAATTAATCAATTCTTAAACAAAATTACGCTTGTATTATATTTGTTATTGATTTTTTTTTATCGAAAATATGCTACTATAGTATCTAAGATTACTAAAAAAACACCAAGAACGCGAGAAATGTTTAATTTCACAATCTAGCTTCGGTTATATACTAGTATATGAAACATATAAGTTAAAATACATTAATGGTCGATATAACGTAGTTCAAACGAATTATATAATAAAGTGAGGTTAAAATGTTAAATCTCAGCCCGTGTTGTTTCCTGTGGTTACCATGGTGAGAATGAGGACCAGATGCAGTATTCTGTCTGGCCGCTAGAGCTCGCTGTTTCTCAGTCACGGGTCCCGCTGTTAAAGCGCATAATCCCCCGGGGGGGTCCGGTCCGGTGAGGCCGTGACACGGACAGCCACTCGCGCTCGGCACTGCACTGTAACGGTAACGGGCTCCTGCATTTCCCAGCCGTATTCCCGTGGATCCACCGAGGCTCCTGAAGACTGTGTTGTTGTCGTTACCGACGCGCTTGGAAACGGTCGTGATCGTTACACCGGGATGAATCATGTCCTCGTTTGTGAGCCGGGTTCAGTTTTTAGACGATACCGATCCGTTCAACAGCACCAACTTCCCGGAACCGACCAGACCTCCTCTCTACACCTTCAGAGAAGATATTCCTCTCATCAACCAGATCGCGGGAGTCCACAGACTCCTCAAAGCTCCTCACAAGGTCAGAACACGCCACAAAGTTCATTAGTTCCCTAAAATAACTGTTAGAGTTCATTGTGATTTGTTTGAACCTCTCTTTATTGCAGGCGCGTATTACAGTACTAATATATATATATATATATATATATATATATATATATATATATATATATATATATATATATAGCCTATATTCTAAAAATACTGGGTTTGTTTCAATCCATGTTTGGGTCAAATATGGACAAATCCAACCGTTGGTTTACATTTTTAATTTTAACCGTTGGTTTAAATTTTTAAATTACATTTCTAAACCCAACGGTTGTCCATATTTGACCCGAGCATCACATTAGTTGAAACCACATATGTATGTGTGTGTGTATATATATATATATATATATATATATATATATATATATATATATATATATTGTGTGTATATGTAGCCTATATAGTGTCTAATAAACGTATAGCCTATTTAAAATAATCTTTAGTGTTATTGAATTAGTTTCAGGCTGTGACGAGGTCATTTGAATGAGTCTGAAGCGGGACAGGTGCGGCTCTGAGCCGCTCATTCATTCACGAACTGACAGAAGCCTTTTATCACTTTAGTGATGAAATAAAAGTCATTTTTTTAAACGGGACTGTTTTTTGAACATTTTCACACAATATAAAATAAAATCTAAAAATATAGGCTACATTTTAAGTGCTCTATCATACAGTATTTGATGCATCAGGCTCATAGAATGATATAGTGAGAATATGGAGGAAAAACAGCTGAAAATATATCTTTATAACAACAGTATAGCAGATACGTACATAAAATGCTTATAAATATCAATGTCAATAATATGTCTTAGTAAGATGATATTTAAATTCTCAGTTTTATGATCTAGTTTTAAAACATATAATGCAATGCAATACAATGAAGATGAATGACATGAAATAATAAACCTTCCTCAAAAGCCTGATGATCATATTTGATATTCGTGATTTTTATAATAAATGATGATGATAGTCAAGTAAACCTGCTTCAGTCCAGCTGAAATATTACTAACAATATCAAAGTTATTCTTGCGTTTCCTTGATAAAGCTCAGACACAGAAAGACTTGTGAAGCTCGAGCTGAAGGAGGACGCTTGTACTGGATAAAAAGATTGAATGTATGTTTGACAGATCAGATGTGGTTGCAAAATATAGAAACACAGTCTTTTTATTCATAATGAGAAGAAACATTCAGAAACAAAACACAATTTGAAACCAGATTAAACAATTGTTAATAAAAGGCAGTGAAACTGGCAGGATAAACTGGTTTCCCCTCTCTGGTCTCTCCTCTCTGGTTTCTCCTCTCTGGTTTCTCCTCTCTGGTTTCTCCTCTCTGGTTTCTCCTCTCTGGTTTCTCTCTGGTTTCTCCTCTCTGGTTTCTCGTCTCTGGTTTCTCCTCTCTTGTCTCTCCTCTCTTGTCTCTCCTCTCTGGTTTCTCCTCTCTGGTTTCTCCTCTCTGGTTTCTCCTCTCTGGTTTCTCCTCTCTGGTTTCTCCTCTCTGGTTTCTCCTCTCTGGTTTCTCTCTGGTTTCTCCTCTCTGGTTTCTCGTCTCTGGTTTCTCCTCTCTTGTCTCTCCTCTCTTGTCTCTCCTCTCTGGTTTCTCCTCTCTGGTTTCTCCTCTCTGGTTTCTCCTCTCTGGTTTCTCCTCTCTGGTTTCTCCTCTCTTGTCTCTCCTCTCTGGTTTCTCCTCTCTGGTTTCTCCTCTCTTGTCTCTCCTCTCTGGTTTCTCCTCTCTGGTTTCTCCTCTCTGGTTTCTCCTCTCTGGTTTCTCCTCTCTTGTCTCTCCTCTCTGGTTTCTCCTCTCTGGTTTCTCCTCTCTGGTTTCTCCTCTCTGGTTTCTCCTCTCTGGTTTCTCCTCTCTTGTCTCTCCTCTCTGGTTTCTCCTCTCTGGTTTCTCCTCTCTTGTCTCTCCTCTCTGGTTTCTCCTCTCTGGTTTCTCCTCTCTGGTTTCTCCTCTCTGGTTTCTCCTCTCTTGTCTCTCCTCTCTGGTTTCTCCTCTCTGGTTTCTCCTCTCTGGTTTCTCCTCTCTTGTCTCTCCTCTCTGGTTTCTCCTCTCTGGTTTCTCCTCTCTGGTTTCTCCTCTCTGGTTTCTCCTCTCTGGTTTCTCCTCTCTGGTTTCTCCTCTCTGGTTTCTCTCTGGTTTCTCCTCTCTGGTTTCTCTCTGGTTTCTCCTTTCTGGTTTCTCCTCTCTGGTTTCCCCTCTCTTGTCTCTCCTCTCTGGTTTCTCCTCTCTGGTTTCCCCTCTCTTGTCTCTCCTCTCTGGTTTCTCCTCTCTGGTTTCTCCTCTCTGGTTTCTCCTCTCTGGTTTCTCCTCTCTTGTCTCTCCTCTCTGGTTTCTCCTCTCTGGTTTCTCGTCTCTGGTTTCTCCTCTCTGGTTTCTCCTCTCTGGTTTCTCGTCTCTGGTTTCTCCTCTCTGGTTTCTCCTCTCTGGTTTCTCTCTGGTTTCTCCTCTCTTGTCTCTCCTCTCTGGTTTCTCGCTGGTTTCTCCTCTCTGGTTTCTCCTCTCTGGTTTCTCGTCTCTGGTTTCTCCTCTCTGGTTTCTCTCTGGTTTCTCCTCTCTGCTTTCTCCTCTCTGGTTTCTCTCTGGTTTCTCCTCTCTGGTTTCTCCTCTCTTGTCTCTCCCCTCTGGTTTCTCGTCTCTGGTTTCTCCTCTCTTGTCTCTCCCCTCTGGTTTCTCGTCTCTGGTTTCTCGTCTCTGGTTTCTCCTCTCTGGTTTCTCCTCTCTGGTTTCTCCTCTCTTGTCTCTCCTCTCTGGTTTCTCCTCTCTGGTTTCTCCTCTCTGGTTTCTCCTCTCTGGTTTCTCCTCTCTTGTCTCTCCTCTCTGGTTTCTCCTCTCTGGTTTCTCCTCTCTTGTCTCTCCCCTCTGGTTTCTCCCCTCTGGTTTCTCCTCTCTGGTTTCTCCTCTCTGGTTTCTCCTCTCTGGTTTCTCCTCTCTGGTTTCTCCTCTCTTGTCTCTCTCTGGTTTCTCCTCTCTGGTTTCTCCTCTCTGGTTTCTCTCTGGTTTCTCCTCTCTGGTTTCTCCTCTCTTGTCTCTCCTCTCTGGTTTCTCCTCTCTGGTTTCTCCTCTCTTGTCTCTCCTCTCTGGTTTCTCCTCTCTGGTTTCTCCTCTCTGGTTTCTCCTCTCTGGTTTCTCCTCTCTTGTCTCTCCTCTCTGGTTTCTCCTCTCTGGTTTCTCCTCTCTGGTTTCTCCTCTCTGGTTTCTCTCTGGTTTCTCCTCGCTGGTTTCTCCTCTCTGGTTTCTCCTCTCTGGTTTCTCCTCTCTGGTTTCTCCTCGCTGGTTTCTCCTCTCTGGTTTCTCCTCTCTTGTCTCTCCTCTCTGGTTTCTCCTCTCTGGTTTCTCCTCTCTGGTTTCTCCTCTCTGGTTTCTCTCTGGTCTCTCCTCTCTGGTTTCTCTCTGGTTTCTCCTCTCTGGTTTCTCCTCTCTGGTTTCTCTCTGGTTTCTCCTCGCTGGTTTCTCCTCTCTGGTTTCTCTGTTTTCTCGTCTGTTTGCTTGTGACGTTGTGTTTTTCTGTGTCAGCCTGTCATTGGAGGGGAAGTCATGGTCAGTATAATTGTCTGTTTCGGTCAAATCTGTGAAATAAAGTAGAGGTCAGCCAGCGCTGCTCCCAGAATGCCATGTCATCTCACTCGCACTCACAAACACACACGATGATGAAGATGATGATATATCTGCCCCAAAACACCCAGATTCTTCTTTTCCACCTATTCTACACCGTATCAACTACGGCTGTCACTTTTGTGAAAAAATCTTGTTCGATTTTTGAGACATAAGTGTTAATTGAATCGATTGTAAAATAAAATTTCCATGTCTAAAGATGTTTCCATTTTATTCCAAATATAAGCCAATCCACGGACAACTAACAGGTATTGCGTGAGACGCACCAGTCAGCAATATTTCTGATGATTTATTGGCGTGAAGTTTCGTGCACAATGACAAACAGGAGTGCAACATTCTCGAAAAACAATAAGCATAGTGGACTGCCATCAATGAAAAACATCACTGCAGGCTTCAACATGGCTGTGTTTACGATTAGAAATGTCAAACAAATTTCGCCTACGTAAGCGATTGTAGCCCATGAAAAGAGGTTGAAAATAAAACTTAAAATTGACTGAAGGACTAGCCTACATTGAACGTGAAGTTCGTGTGGGATAAACACGCAGGGCCGCTACTCTCCAAATCACACAGTGGACTAGAAACATCTGACGCTGTCTACAACAGCCCTGCATTTATGATTTAGGCTATTCAGAAATCTCCAAAATTATTTTACGTAATGATTCAATCCATTTAGATAACTCTTCAAAAATTAAACTTCAAATGGACTTACTTGAGAACGGGCCATCTGTTTTTTTTAATTGAACGTAACCGTCCAAAACGACTCGGTTACTAACGTAACCTCGGTTCCCTGAGAGGAGGGAACGAGTATTGCGTAAGTAGCTTACGCTATGGGAAAACTCCTTTTCTCGAGAATATTGAAGTCTTTATGTAAAACGCATTGCAGCTGCACAGCTGACAGCAATGAACGAAGGCAGCTCGGTCATTGGCTGTGCTGCGGCAACTTGCTCGAACCAATGACGGGGCGACTCTGAATGCGCGACCAATGAGCGCGCTTCGCGCCCGCGCGCGTCAGAGCCCGCCAAGATGGGCGTGGCCAAGAGCTATATATTGGGCGCCCCGTCATGAGAGTTCTTTAGGTTAAAACGACTGAAGCGAACTAACCAAGCACAAGCACGGCAGCTTACGCAATACTCGTTCCCTCCTCTCAGGGAACCGAGGTTACGTTAGTAACCGAGTCGTTCCCTTTCGAGAGGTCTCTCCTATTGCGTAAGTAGCTTACGCTATGGGAACACCATGCAAAACGCCGTGCGTGCTGAACTTCGCCTTATGATAGCCAGAGGCAGGTGCCTGAGCTAAAAAAGCAAAGTTATCCTCCAACTAGCCGGCAGAGGCGAGCTTTATATGTGGGAAAGAATACAGAGCGGCTAGAAGGCGCTCAGTGTGACACAAGCACATACATAATCTAGATACGAACTCGTAGTTCAACTAGCATCATGCTGATAGTACATTGGAATGCAGTGTCGGGACCTGTAGGTTGTAGAACCTGATAAATGTGGACGGTGAGGCCCAGCCTGCCGCCGCACAAATATCCTCGATCGGTATCCCGCTCGACCATGCCCAGGAAGAAGCCACACTCCTGGTGGAGTGTGCTTTGACTCCCCAGGGGCATTGAAGTCCCTTAGCTTCATAAGCCAGCGCTATAGCTTCAACTATCCAGTGAGAGATTCTCTGCTTTGAAACGGCGGAACCTTTCGTACGGCCGCCAAAGCATACAAACAGTTGTTCTGTCTGTCTGAATAGGGCAGAACGCTCCAAATACACTCTGAGAGCCCTAACGGGGCAGAGTAGGTTAGCGTCGTGTTCGTCTGCTGGAGATGATAGCGCAGTTAGGGAGATAACCTGTGCTCTGAAGGGAGTGGTGAGCACTTTAGGAATATACCCATGTTTCGGTCTAAGGACGACCCTGCAGTCGTTAGGTCCGAATTCTAGGCAGGCAGCGCTTGTCGAAAGCGCGTGCAGGTCGCCCACTCTCTTGACCGAGGCGAGTGCCAGCAAGAGCGCAGTCTTGAGCGAGAGCTGTTTAAGGTGCACGGTTCGGAGTGGTTCGAACGGAGGCCCTTTAAGAGCGTCTAGGACAGTAGCTAGGTCCCAGATCGGCACTGAGGGGGGGCGTGAAGGGTTCATCCTCCTAGCGCCCCTTAGGAAACGAATAATTAGGTCGTTTCTTCCCAATGGACGTTCCATTACAGGGTCGTGTGATGCTGTGATGGCCGCCACATATACTTTGAGCGTGGAGGGGGCGCGGCCCGCCTCCAGAAGCCCTTGTAGAAAAGCGAGTACGTTCGTAATCTCGCATGTTTCAGGGTTCAGGCCCTTGGCATTACACCAGACACTGAACACTTTGCATTTCTGGGCATATAAGCGTCTCGTGGAGGGCGCCCGCGCCTCAGCGATGGTTTTTAGTGCTCCGCTCGTGAGGTTCCTGGGAACCCGTTGAGGGGCCATGCATGAAGGGCCCACAGATCGGGGCGGGGATGAAATATCATCCCGTTGGCCTGACTGAGGAGGTCTGGCCTCAGTGGAATCGGCCGTGGTGCAGATTGCATTTGCATCAGATCTGGAAACCATGTTTGGTTCTTCCAGAGTGGGGCTATCAGCAGCACTGCGTCTTTCTCCTCTCTGACCCGACTGATGACCTGCGGTAGCATCGCGATCGGGGGAAAGGCATATAAGGGACGGCTCGGCCAGCTCTGGGCGAGCGCATCCATGCTTTTCGTGAAGAAAAGAGGGCAGTGCGCGTTCTCCTTGGAGGCGAAGAGGTCGATCTCCGCTTTGCCAAAGGTTTTCCATAACCAGTGAATCGTCAGCGGGTTGAGAGCCCATTCTCCTGGGAGAATTTTGTCTCTGGATAGCATGTCCGCCCCCTGGTTCAGGGCACCTGGCACATGCGCTGCTCTCAGCGAGCGCAAGTTGTGCTGGGACCATAAAATGAGTCTCCTGGCCATTGAATGCATGGAGCTCGACCTGAGTCCACCCTGGCGATTTATGTACGATACTACCGTCATGTTGTCCGTTCGGACCAAGACGTGTTCGTTTCTCAGCTGTGGGAGCAGGGCTCTGAGAGCCAAAGCGACCGCTTTCATTTCCAGACAGTTTATGTGTAGGCGCTTCTCCGGGTTTGACCAAAAGCCGGAGACAGGCCTGCCCTCGTAAAGGGCCCCCCAACCTATTTTGGAGGCATCTGTCGTTATCATCTTTCTCCTTGTGTTCACACCCAGACTCACGCCTGACTGGTACCAGTCGCGGCTTTCCAGTGCGTCAGGGCTTTTATACAGCCGTGGTTCGCTCTGATTAAAAGGTGGCCCGAACGCCACGCGTGAGTAGGGACGCGGCTCTTGAGCCAGCGTTGGAGAGGGCGCATATGCAACAATCCTAGCTGGAGGACGGCCGATGCTGAGGCCATGAGACCGAGCATCCTCTGAAACCGCTTGACGGGGGCGAGCGCGCCCGCCCTGAATGATGTTGCAAGGCGCCGGATGGTGAGCGCGCGCTCTGATGAGAGACGCGCTGTCATTTGCATCGAGTCTAGAACTATTCCCAGGAAAGAAATCCTCTGGCTGGGAGATAGTATGCTTTTTGCAAAATTGATTCTTAGACCCAGGCATTCTAAATGGCTGATAATCCAAGATCTGTGTGTTATTAACTGACTCTCTGATTGTGCTAGAATCAGCCAATCGTCGAGATAATTCAGTATTCGCACTCCCCTTCGCCTTAGGGGGGAAAGTGCTGCATCCATACATTTCGTGAATGTACGGGGAGCCAGGGACAGGCCGAACGGAAGTACTGTGTACTGGTACGACTGTCCCTCGAAAGCGAATCTCAGAAACGGCCTGTGATGAGGCGCTATTGGAATGTGAAAGTAAGCATCTTTCAGATCCACTGAGAGAAACCAATCTCCTGGGCGTACTTGCGCGAGGATATGCTTGGTTGTTAACATTCTGAACGAGCGAATCATTAGTGCTTTGTTCAGGTGTCTGAGATCTAGGATGGGGCGGAGACCGCCATCCTTTTTCGGGACGAGAAAATAGCGGCTGTAAAAACCTGCCTCGCTCAGAGAGGGGGGAACAGTTTCCACAGCGCCCTTTTCTATTAGTTTGCGCACCTCGGTGCGTAGAACATGTGAGCACTCTTTTCTCACTTTCGTCTCGACCACAGTCGTAAAACGTGGTGGTCTGCGAGCGAACTGGAGCGAGTATCCGTGCTTTACTATATTCAAAACCCATTTCGGCCTATCTGGAATATTTTCCCATGCCGCTGCGTGTACAGATATTGGCTGAATACAGGCTAGGGGCGGGCCGCTGTGACGCAGGGACCCGGCCAGCGAATCGCCTGAGCTCATAGCTCTCAGAGGCGCGGGCGCGCGCTGAGCAGCTGAGTGAATGGGCGCGTGTGTGATTACAGCAGCGCGCGCTGTGTCTGTAAAACTCGCAGCCTGGGCTGGGGTTGTGTTTGACACTGTAAGGACAGTGTTTATAAGTGGGGGTGCATAAACAGTGGTAGGCACACGCGTCACTTTTATAATGTTTCCCGCTTTTACTGGGGATGAATTTATAACTGCGTGAACAGTGCTTGTGTGTAGTGGTGCGTACATGACCGTAGGCACGTGATCTACATTCATGGGGTGCGCAGCTTGAGCTGGGAATGAATTTGGCACTGTTTTGACAGTATCTGGGAATGCACACCTTGTGGACATGTGAACCCTTAGTGACACAGGCAGAAAAAGACTCTTTTTGTGTTTTCTGTGCGTCGCCGTAAAAACGGCGTTTGTTTGCAGGTGAGCGAGCTCTGTGACTGGCCCATTGACTGCTGTATGAACATATCCAGCCGCCTGTAAGGGGACTGGGTAATGCTTGAGCTTTTGCAGAGAGAGTGGTCCGGCTTTTGCGAGACACGCACTCTCTCTTTTCATTCTTGTGGCTAGGACGGCTTTCGAGGCTCGGGGTTCAGCACAATCTTGGGCCGAGGACCCCGTCGCTCAGAAGGCGGCTTGCGGTTGTGAGAGCGCGAGCGGCGTCGAGCGTCAGCCTGAGGCGCGGGCTGAGAGGCGGTGGGGGCTGTTCTAGCCCGCTGCGGCTGCGGCGGCCTCTGTCTGCTCTGCGATGAGCTGGAGCGCTTGGGCAGGAAATGCCGCATAGCTTGTGAAGCATTCTGGGCCTCAGTGAAGCGTTCGGCGAAACCCTTAACCGCCGGTCCAAACAACCCGCTGGTGGAGATAGGCGCGTCGAGAAATGGCGCCTTATCCGCGTCCTTCATCTCAGTCAGAGTCAACCACAGATGGCGCTCGAGAACAGTCAAATTAGCCATGGCACGGCCGATAGACTGGGCGGTGGCCTTCGTGGCTCGCAGGGCTATGTCAGTCGCGCTGCGTAGGTCCTTAAAGGCTTCGGGTTCGGGGCCAGACTCGTCCATAGAGCGGAGAAGCTTGGCTTGGAACACTTGAAGTACCGCCATAGAGTGAAGCGCTGATGCAGCTTGGCCGGCGGCGGCGTAGGCGCGACCGGCGAGAGCTGAAGTAGTGCGGCAGGGCTTCGAGGGGTGGGAAGCTTTGGCTTTCCATCCGGTGGTGGAGGGCGGGCAGAGATGATTGGCCACGGCCTCCTCGAGGGGCGGTGTTCCCTCGTAGCCTCTTTCCTTTGCGCCGTCCACAGAGGAGAGCGAGGAAGAAAAAGAAGGCTTTAGGCGCGCAGAGTGGGGGGCTTTCCACGACTTGGTGAGTTCGTCGTGAACTTCCGGGAAGAAGGGAGAAGGCCTTTGCCGAGGGGCCTGCTGGCGCCCCTGCAGAAACCACTCATCCAGTCGGCTCCGGGTTGGTTCTTCGGGAGAAGACCAATCGAGCCCGAGGTCTTCCACGGCCTTAGAGAGAACGCGGATAATCTCGCTATCCATGGTGGAGCCCCCGCTCGCGCTAGCTAGCGTCGACGGGGCGGGGTCGAGAGTGGAGCCCGGCCAGTCGTCCGATGCAGCGTCGATTGACAAGCTGTCATCCATTCCCCCGTCGTCCTCGGACGCGCCGAAAGTCACAAGGCCCACCGCTCTGCTAGAGGGGTGTGGGTCCGGCTGGGTGAACTGAACCGGCGGTGGGGAAGGCAAGAGCGGCGGTGAAGCACGCGGAGACTGGCTCGGCGTGACGTCACTGAGCTCAGGTTCAGGAAGCCTCTGTGAGCGGCGCTTTTTCTTAGTGCGCGGCTCGAACAGAGGGATGGCGGCGATGGGCTCGCTCACGGCGAAAGCGGCGAGGCGAGCCCGCAGTGCGGAGAGACCCAGGTCGTCACATTCGGGGCATCCGCCCTTGGTCAAAGCAGCTTCTGCGTGGTCCCGGCCCAGGCAGCGAGCGCAGATGATGTGACGATCCCCGTCCGGGAGAAGGTCTCTGCACGACGCGCAGGAAGGCATTTGAAACAACGCCTTGGAAAATTTGCTCTTTTACAAGTGTCGCAGAGCGAACAGATGTAAATACTTGCGTGAGCAGTACGCCGGATGGCTCAGTAGGATCGCGTTAGAAGGCGGCTGAAGGTGCCGACGTCCTCGTAGCAAATCCCGCTGGTATGCTTTTCGACGGCGAAGCTTCAATAATCCGGAGGATCCAGCGAAGAAGGTGTTCGCTGAAGGAGATTAAATCTAAAGAACTCTCATGACGGGGCGCCCAATATATAGCTCTTGGCCACGCCCATCTTGGCGGGCTCTGACGCGCGCGGGCGCGAAGCGCGCTCATTGGTCGCGCATTCAGAGTCGCCCCGTCATTGGTTCGAGCAAGTTGACGCAGCACAGCCAATGACCGAGCTGCCTTCGTTCATTGCTGTCAGCTGTGCAGCTGCAATGCGTTTTACATAAAGACTTCAATATTCTCGAGAAAAGGAGTTTTCCCATAGCGTAAGCTACTTACGCAATAGGAGAGACCTCTCGAAAGGGAACCCGAAGTGCTTCCATATCGAACTCCTCAAGTTATTAGGGGTTATTATCGCTCACTCGTCTCTGATGTCGCACAGGTTGATCGCCGTTGTCCTCCATGTTTTTGGCAGAACACCAGCAGCAGCTGACTGAAACTATAGGCGCATAAAATTGGTGGGAATTTTATTTATACCTTTTGCAACGTCTACTCCACTTTTTGAATTCTTTATTTTATTTTTCTGCTTGTTTGTGAGTTTTGTTACATCTGTCTTTTTTATTTTTTTAATTCGTTTAAAATTAATAGTGTACATATTTGGTTAAAATCGATTCCCTATTTTCGTTTTCAAAACTTGTGTTGGTTGGTCCAATCGATTGTGCAACGTAAAGTGACAGCCCTAGTATCAACACTCTCAGTTAATAATAGTTTTATTTAGTAAGAGTGTAGCGCTATAAATATTGAAGAGGGTCTATTCTGCTTTTTTCCATTTGTGTTTAGTGTGTAGTGTTGCTGTTTGATCATGAGAAAGCTCCAGTTCTTCTCTATATCAGCGTCAGTGTTTCTGAACTCCTGAAACGCCTCCATTGTAGTCTTGAGTTTCTTCCGGGAATGAACACGTCACAATATTCCTCATTATAATAATTAATATGCAGAATAAAGGGGCGGGGCCTGGGTGAGTTAGTCAGTAGTGTGTTAAACTGGTGGTTATGGTAAGGGGCGGGACTTTCCCAAACACACTCAAAGGACTCGACCAATCACAACACTCTGATCCAGCTGACCAATCAGAGCACAGTGTGCTTTTCAGGAGGAGGGGCTTCATAGAGACAGGAAGTAAACGGAGCGTTACTGACAGACTGGGAAGAGAGGAGCCGCAACAATGGAGAATATGAGGAAAATAATCAACATTCAAGCAGGAACCCCCTTCAAAAAATCATCAAGATTTTGAAAAAGTTTATAATATAGGCTCTTTAATGCTACTTACTATGAACATTTTAATATAAAGAATTATTATTATCCTTTATACATTTGGCAGACACTTTTATCCAAAGTAACTTACAATGCATTTAAGGTAAACGCAAGCATCATGCATTAACTGGGAATCAAACTATTTCATTTAAAAAACCATATCTTCAAAATGCATTTATTCAAATTGCTTAGAATCAGCATAAATCCGTTCATTGTGAAAACAATGACATTTATTCAGTTAAAAAGAATGAACAGCTGTGGAACAAGAAATATTCATTTGGATTTATGATGATCTTTGTTTCCCAGTGAAGCTCATTCCTGTAATCCCGAGGAAAGACAGCGAGCTGAACTCCGGCCACAGATCCTCTGCGTGTGTCTCACATTCTCGGGTTATAAATAGATGGGCTGAATCTCATCCACAGTGTAAGTGGTAGTTAGTGAAGTTCCAGCGACTGTCCGACTGTCCTTTCCATGCGGTGCAACACACTTCAGCCGCGCTTCCCAACCGAGAGAGTGATCCAGTCAGATCTCTGCAGTTTAATATTTCCTGAGGGAAAGTCTTCGCTGCTCAGAGTCGCAAAGATTCAAAAGTCCGCATTCAAAAATTAAACCAAAAATCCACTTTTATGCACAAGTTAAATTCGTCACATTTTCTCCAGGATATTTCTCATTTATCTATTTAATGTTTGTTTATTATTCAAATTTAAAGTCCCCCTGGAGTCAATCATTTTATCCCTTAAAACTCGTCTTTGATCACCGAAATTATATATTTAAAAAAAAATTCATGAAAAAATATTCTATATGCCTTAAAATATTTTGAATGTAATTCGACACCCTTGCCTCATTTAGTATACGCAGTTCTATGAATTATGCAAATGAGCCCCGCCTCCACTCACTCACTCAGCTCAGAGATCCACTCGTTGACGATCACACGTTGATCTGATTGGTTACAAGGTAGTTTGTGACGTCAGAAACACCACCGATTTCAAAGCGTGTTTTTGAGACTGTCTTTAGTTCACTGCAGTTTTAAGGAGAAAATACTCAGCAATGCTGTCGACTTATGAATTTATACATGGTTTGCATCTTAAAACACCACATAGACACATAAACAACATTAAAAGCTGGATTTTCACCACAGGGGCGACTTTAATATCAAGTTTATTTAGTCTATCTGTGAATCTATATGCATCTGTCCACAGTAGAGCTGCGCGATTAATCGTTAAAAGATCGCGATTTCTGTCTATTAAACCTTTGACAAGCACAATCTCAGCGAACATTCAGATCTGAACCGTGTGTGTGTGTGTGTGTGTGTGTAATGTGGTTGTTGTGTGTGTTGTTCTAGTGATAAACTGGTCTGTGGTTTGCTGTTGATCCTCTCACAGCCTCATTTGAGCACATAGTGCTGCATCACTAATACTGTTGATTGTAAATAGAAACATGCAGATCTCACTCATGCCTTTCAGCAGGTGTGTGTGTGTGTGTGTGTGTGTGTGTGTGTGTGTGTGTGTGTGTGTGTGTGTGTGTGTGTGTGTGTGTGTTCATCCGTCCGTCAGACACATTCTTGGATGCGATGAGTTTGTTGACCTTAAATCAGGTCTGAAGTTGAGCTGGAGAGCGAGTGTTTGATTAGGGTTTGGCTGAGTTCTGGCTCGATGGATACGCAGGT
>NW_027508744.1:425000-430000 GCF_051911475.1 Siphateles boraxobius | reverse complement strand
GGGCGTAGTGTGAGTGACGTCACTCGTAGTGTTTCTGTAGAGCATTTTTGAAGCCCAAAGTGGGCGGAGCCGGCCGTCGCCATCTTGGCAGCGTCACTCCCGGATAAACGAACATGTGCAGCGAGGCGGATTAGCCGAGGTGACGGGACGCTAACACACAGCAGACAAACCGCTAGTAGTGACATCAGCACCAATCCACCTGTCACTCAAGTGGCCACGCCCTTAATTATGCACAACTTTAAGGCTTAATATAATTTAAAGGGCAAAATTAGCTTTATAGACCAAAACCATTTTTTTGCACCAGACTGTAAACTTGTATTTTCTGCTGTAAAGTTGGGCATTTTAACATGCGGGTGTATGGGATTGAGTCTCTTCTGCAGCCGGTCTCTAGTGGCCAGTCGATGAACTGCAGTTTAAGTCCCTTCAGTGTTGGATTCATAGACTGTAAAAAAAAATGGACGACGCCCCTTCACTCTCTTCCACTGGTGAAAAGTGAAGCCGCCAAAGTCTTAATATGGCTCTGACATCTTGCACTGATTTGGGACCTGCTTCTGCAAAGTAGTGAACCTGAAGTGGAGTCGCGATATCAAGGTCCCGCCTCACTCCCGCAGAAACGGTTAGTACAAAGATTACTGTGTGAAATAAACACATTCCCGTCACATTCCCGTTTTTATAGCATTAAATAACGAACTAAGATCAAACTTATTTAGAAAAACAAACACTTAAACTTAAATCAGCGTGATTAAAACTTACTAAAATGACAGAAAACATCTTTGAGAAAAAATGCATTTGAAGTGTAATTTGATTGTTGAGTTCCCATCGCGTCCCATTAGACTTCATGGGGAGGCGGGGTTTATGAGCTATACTGGGACCAGCCACCAGGGGGCGAACGAGGCGCTTCGGCTTCAATTATGCGGTACGCTTGGTTGGATTCAAGACAGAGACCGGAACATTGCCGCTTGATCCCGACGGACGAGGTCAGACTTTGATAAATCGATGTCGCCACGGAAACAGAGTAGCATTCGGACACGATGATGTCACTGGACATGTGGAGGCGTGTTTCAGACACACGAGCTGCAGATATAAATACTCACTCGGCCGAGGGTCAGATATCAGTGTGATCACACCAACACTGCAGATTCACTCACTCACAAATGGACATTTATTCATAATGCTTACAATGCACGTTATGAATTATGATTTAATACCAGTAGCAAGTTTAGCTTGTAATGCATGTTATGAGTTTTGCTTGTGTTATATGATGATGCAGTATGTTTGGCTCTCTGTTGAGCTTGATCAGGTTTGACTCATCTGTAACCCACATCAGCTCAAACGGCTCTTTTAAAGTGGATTTATGCTTGTTTTTCTAACAGCTGGCTCTGGACACACAGCAGAAACTCATGTAACATCTCATTCCCAGACACATACCCTGACCACAGACCTACATCTGCTGTCAGACGCCGCGCCGCGCGTGCTGGATCACATTCAGATGCTTATTTTGGGTGTTTCCGACTGAACTTATTATTTCCCTGTTTCGCTTTTGGCCCTTTGAGTTCATAAATGCATTTCACCATCTGTTTTCTTCATGTGCTGCACTTCATTTCCACATCTTTCTTTAGCATTCTTGTTGCCTTACTTCCAAATCAGGAGGTCAGGAGGAAGATTTTACCCTTTACGTTTATTCCTGCTCTTTACTTTTATTTAAAAACAGTGTGTTTGGTATTTGCCTGCACAAACATGCCCCGGAGAATCTACAGTGTTGTGGGTGGTTGCTAGGGTGTTGCTATGTGGATGTTAAAGGCTTCAGAGTGTTTTTACTGCATTGCTATTTGGTTAGAGTGTTGTGGGTGGTTTCTAGGGCGTTGCTATGTAGTTGTTAGGGTTTTAAGAGTGGTTTTTACTGCATTGCTATTTGGTTACAGTGTTGTGGGTGGTTTCTAGGGTGTTGCTATGTAGATGTTAAAGGCTTCAGAGTGTTTTTACTGCATTGCTATTTGATTAGAGTGTTGTGGGTGGTTTCTAGGGCGTTGCTATGTAGTTGTTAAAGGCTTCAGAGTGTTTTTACTGCATTGCTATTTGATTAGAGTGTTGTGGGTGGTTTCTAGGGCGTTGCTATGTAGTTGTTAGGGTTTTAAGAGTGGTTTTTACTGCATTGCTATTTGGTTAGAGTGTTGTGGGTGGTTTCTAGGGTGTTGCTATGTAGATGTTAAAGGCTTCAGAGTTTTTTTACTGCATTGCTATTTGATTAGAGTGTTGTGGGTGGTTTCTAGGGCGTTGCTATGTAGTTGTTAGGGTTTTAAGAGTGGTTTTTACTGCATCGCTATTTGGTTAGAGTGTTGTGGGTGGTATCTAGGGCGTTGCTATGTAGTTGTTAGGGTTTTAAGAGTGGTTTTTACTAGTGGTCGACCGATATATCGCCACGGCCGATATTGGTCTTTTTTAAAATATCGGCATCGGCCGATAAGTTTTTCTGATTGGCCGATGTGTTGGAAGCGGGACTTTTATTTTGACGGCGCTGCGGACTTTCATTTTGACGGGCGGCGCTGAGAACACCAGCACCTGAGAAGAGAACGGCAGCGCCTGATCACACAGCGCTCACTCACATTCTCCGTCTTCATTATGATCTCTGTCAGTCAGATCTAATACTTTATTAGACAGAACCGGTGGCTACAGAACTGGTCAAAGAAAGTAAATGGTATGCGAAAAAGTAATACGTTTGCTTTTATATTATTTGTAACCGAAAAGGCAAACAATAAGCCTAAAATACTTTCTCATTTACCGCCAACATTCAGCAAATGCGCATCTACATCATTTAAACAAATCTCTGAATATCTAATAAACATTTAATTTCACAAACCTTGCAGATTTAATCGAATCCAGCTGTGATATCTTGTGAAGTGTGCATTTGTATCCTGCATAAACGTGTTCCTGCGAGTGACGGTCCGTGCGAAGTGAGTGAATGCGAACAGAAGATCGCTTCACAGGAGACGCGATCGAAACACTTTAAATCCTTCATTTTAAAATATGCTGTGCTATATCCAGTGGCCCACTGTGTCATATTCATGTCTTTTTCACTGTGTGCTGTATGTAAAATTAACGTTACCTTGTCAAAAGTCAAAGTAAAAAAAAAGTCTTTATTTGAAAAAATATGATTATCAGTGATTACTGATTAATTACCAGATTACTGAGTGCCCTGTTACATTGTTTACTTCCTTTTTATTCACATATTCATATATTTTTAAACAATTACTTTATTTGTGAAAAATTCTGTAATAGGATTGAAGATTCAAGAAGTTGCCATCTAAAGTATAGGGCCTAAGCATGTTTATTTTAAAGATTCTTAAATATGTATTAAATTTATCTAATTTATTAAATATTGATTTATATAAATATAAAGAACTGTCGCCTTTAATCATAGGAGAGTCGCGAATGCGATGGCATATTGTTGTGTTTAATGTAGAAATTAGTTATTCTAAAACTGTACATACATTTATTTCATACTTTAGACTATGTATAGTGAAATTCATTTATATATTTTATTTTTTCAGAAAGTAAAAAAAAAGCAGGAATGAACTATATACATATCCTATATTGGATATTAACATCCAATGGTGTAAATCGCGGCAGCAGCTTCAGGTTGGTAGTCCAAGGCATTGTTGTCTATCTGTACTTCCGGTGTTCTTCCCACCGGAGCCTCGCTTTCGATTTCAAAATGGCAGCTGTGTGAAATCAGTGTATATGGCCCTCTAGGTGTTTCAGTATAAAGAGAGCTAGAATATTGCTCATTTCTTCAATACGGGAAACACACAGTCTCAGCTCCTGCTCACTTGGACTCAAGTTTGTCCTCTATTTTTAGATTGTTTGGTCTTTCCTCTGTTTGCAGCCTCTCGTCAGCGGCTCCTCTGGGTTCATTCTGTAATTTCAGAATCTTTTTTCGGAGCGTTTCATGGTGAGCACCGTGAGTAAGCAGAGCCCAGTGTTTGGGGTCAGCCAGACCAACAGAGAGACTTTCATCATATACCATGGGTGTAAATGCACCCTGTACTGTGATATAGATTTGTTTTCTCTCTCCAGGCATTAAGCAACAATCCAGTACACCCTAGCAACCACCCAAAAATACCCTAGCAACCCCCACGAGCGGGCACTTTAGGAGCCACACAGCATTTCCGCTCTGTGAACACGAGACTGTGACGCTGGTCGTTAGTCGTGACCTCTGTGACCCCGTCTGATGGACAGCAGCTGCTGTAGAGGTCAGAGGTCACTAAACCTCAGGTTACTGCAGACCTTCTGAATCTGGAACATCCAGTACAGTACAGCGCCTGGAGAGTGATTTCATTATATTAATTACAATAATAATTTATAATAATAAAAACAATAATAATAATTTATTTCAATTTATAAAGCACTATAATATTGCAACTATTTTCATTATTATTTTATTATTATTTACAATGATAAGCACTTTATAAGTTGTAATATTTACTACTATTTTATTAATATTAATAGTTGTGTTATGTGAATAAAATGAAAACAGAATATATATATATTTTTTTTCCAATAATGATTCCCCCCCCTCCAATTTACAAAGCACTTAAAGATTTGCAATGCAAAGTGTTTTATAAATTGAAATATTAATAATAATTTATTATAATAACAACAATTATTATTTGTAAGTTTGTAAAGTTTTTATTTTATTATTATTATTTTTCAATTTTCCCCCAAATGTTTTAAGCTTTTTAGATGCAAACTGAAAATATTATAGTTGTAAATGTGCGAAAGAGCTGTCACTCAGAGAGTGTTTCTGGTGTGTATCTCTCTGTGGGTCAGTCAGATTACACTCTGAGATTAATGATGGGTCAAGCGTAATCTGGGTTAGATCTGGCCAGAGAACGGGCAAACCTGCAGGATTACACCAGTACACACACACACACACACACACACACACACACACACACACACACACACACACACACACACACACACACACACACACACACACA
>NW_027508744.1:402500-417500 GCF_051911475.1 Siphateles boraxobius | reverse complement strand
GGTTAGTCTGGGTCTCCGATGGCACAGATGTCCCGGGAATAATATTTCACTATATTACTGTTTTTTGTTGTATTTTTAATGAAATAAATACAGCATTGGTGAGCATAAGTGACTTCTTTTAAAAACATTAAAAATCGTACTGACCCAAAACTTTTGAACGGCAGTGTGTATATAAATAATCCAAATATAAATGAAAGTCAAAAGCACATTTTTAGTACATAGTCATTCCTGGAAACATATCCTGTTCAAATAGGCTAAATGGGCCATTCTACAGAATTTATTCGAAGTTAGAGTTGGAAACATCTTGAAAAGAAAATTGTCTTTTCCATTAATTTCTTATAAAGTATTCTTTTTAAAAGTAGGCCAATACATTTTTATCATACATATTTTAAAGTTAAGGATTCATTAGTTTGATATAGCTTACATTGGAACAAACACTATAATAACATCTTGTTGATGAGTTTATTTTTGACAGAACATAGCCTACTATATATTTAACATGAGCAGAAACTGGATAACAAAAGCTTATTTAATATTTTAGAATAAAAACTTTATAATCTATCCAAAACTACGAAATGTTGTCTTTCATATTTCATCTGTAACATAGTAGGCTAAACATAAACAACAGCGCCCATCTGTGCCGTTAATTCATTCACACACAGAAACGTGATTCAAATTTAAACAGTCTTTTTGCGTTCACAGACACTATTCCATATCGCAATTAGAACAAAGCACAAGAATAAAAACTTCGGCTACTCACAATTCTCGGCTAGATCCGTCGCTCCTCGAAATGAAAATAAACCAGCACATGTTCTGAGGTAAATGTCCCAGGATTATTCCTCACACAGCCTCGCAAGAGAAATAGTACATTAATCTGATGATTAAATGTGTTGTGTTATCGCGTTTATGAGGGGCGTTTACACGTTCGCAAGTGTTTCTTCAGATCATTTGCGTTTGAATAGCGCGCGCTCTCTGTGGGCGTGTCACATTAGCAGAATAATGAGCTGAGAGAACGATAATGAGATCGGCTGACACCTCTCTCTTTTTTTATAGATTACATAAACAGAGAATATTTATTTTAGTATTGAATTAGATATTTTAAAAGTACAAACTTAAATGATTATAAAGATATATTGCTCATGCTTGGGTGAATAGTATTCGCTGAGTTTTGTTTAAGTTTAGAGACGTGCTGCAGAAAAAAGGTTAACGGAGATGGAGAGACAGAAAGCACACCCTGTTTATTCTCTTTATTTTACAAAAGCACAATGTTTTATTTCGATTGTAAGTGGACACATAACAAAATAGACATTCAACAGTTTATTTTTTATATTTCTTAAGTCTAAATGACCAAAAATGACAGAGTATTTTAAGTCTATTTTCCTGCTATGTGAAAGAATTTGAGCAAAACGCGCAGGCGCGTTTGTCGACCCCAGAGGGTTAATACCGTATAGAATATTTTGCAAGTAACTTCGTCACCCTTTCTGTCGAAATGGTCCCACACAGTACTACTTCTTTTCGCTTGCTTCATTTTGCTTGCTCAGTGACATGTCTTTAGGCGCGTGTGGCTGCGTGTCGACGCACCCCGTGAGTTAACAAATATAGGCTATACACTGGGTTTTTTTTACCATGCAGCTGACAAACAAAAAAGCTAAATATATATATAATTTAAAAAAAAAAAATTAAACCGTTTAACTGATAGTATTAATTGGTAAATGTTTTTACTTTCGGTAAAGTATGATAGTTTTACAAAACCTTCAAATGTACATTTATGAGCACTAGTTCCATGCTCACATCTTCCATGTCTTACTATTTGTTGCTCTGTTTTGACTTCTATGTACTCTTATTCATTCAACATAATACCTTATCTCAATTAAATGTACTGAAATTAATGTATATACACACAAAAAGGCTGTTTATTATTTTGGCCGGTAAAAAATATGCTTGGCTGGTGGATTTCACTACATTTGTGACTACACAGTCACTACATTTCCCATCATCCTCCCTGGCCCCCACCTGCATGCTCTTCCTCTGTTCATTGTTCAGTTTCTTGCCACTCCTTCATTAGTTAATTTGGTTCACCTGTATCTTGTTGGTTTCTATGGTTACTATGGTTACTGTGGTTGAGTTAATTTGCCCCAGCTGTGTCTTGTTTCCCGGATCTGTTCTGTGTGTTTAAGCCCTTTGTTTCTCACTGCTCCTGGTCTTGTGTCTTTTACTTTAAGTTGATGTGTGGTGATGTTTCCTGGTTGAATTTTTGAATTAAAGTTATCTATCGAATCTCCTTCGTCGTACGCTTTATCTCAACCACCTCACCGGTGACATCATGAATAATTATATTTTGTTCATTTTATTCAAATATAATCATAATAATATTATACATTTAAAATATTTATAATAAAAAATATATCATAAATAATTAATCTTTTTTGTCTTACAGTAATGAAGATTTTAGGGGACAATTTTTAATTCTAATGTGTGTGTTTGTGTATTGGTCAGGCTGTAAGCAGTGGTCAAATGCGATGGAGATTTTAGCGGAGAAAGATGGAGTGGACACAGAGCTGCTGGTGTATGTGATGACCCTCATTAATAAGGTAACACACACACACACACACACACACACACACACACACACACACACACAAACACTCACTCTCTTACTCACTCACTCACATGCACACACACACTCTCTCTCTCTCTCTCACTTACTCACTCATGTGTGTGTGTGTGTGCGTGTTTTTGTGATTTGTGAGGACACAAATGTGTATAATGACATGGGTATTACACTGGTATTACAACTTGAACATGATTTATGAGGACATTTCATGAGTCCTCATATTTCAAATGGCTTTAAAAACATACTAAGCAGTGTTTTATTAAAAATGTAAAAATGCAGAATGTCTCCTGTGACGGGTAGGTTTAGGGATAGGGTGTGTGTGTGTGTGTGTGTGTGTGTGTGTGTGTGTGTGTGTGTGTGTGTGTGTGTGTGTGTGTGTGTGTGTGTGTGTGTGTGTGTGTGTGTGTGTGTGTGTGTGTGATGGGCAGGTTTAGGGACAGGGGCAGTGTAAGGGGATAGAATATACAGTTTGTCCAGTATAGAATCCATTATGCCTATGGAATGTCCTCACAAGGATAGCAAAACAAACCTGTGTGTGTGTGTGTGTGTGTGTGTGTGTGTGTGTGTGTGTGTGTGTGTGTGTGTGTGTGTGTGTGTGTGTGTGTGTGTGTGTGTGTGTGTGTTGTCAGACGCTGGCGGCGCTGCCTGATCAGGACTCCTTCTATGACCTATTGGACATCCTGGAGGATCAGGGCATGGAGAGTGTTTCCCAGCGGTACCTGGGGCGCAAGGGCACCGATCTGGACCTGCTGGAGCAGCTCAACATCTACGAGGTCTTTATTTTCTGAAACAATCGCTTTAGTGATTTTATTAAAGGGATAGTTCACCCAAAAATGAAAGCTTCAGAGCTTTATAATGGCAGTGAATGGCTGTTTCTGTTTTGAAGTCCATCAAAGTGCATCTATCCATCATAAAAGTGCATCTATCCATCATAAAAGTGCATCTATCCATCATAAAAGTGCATCTATCCATCATTAAAGTGCATCTATCCATCATTAAAGTGCATCTATCCATCATTAAAGTGAATCTATCCATCATTAAAGTGCATCTATCCATCATTAAAGTGCATCTATCCATCATAAAAGTGCATCTGTCCATCATTAAAGTGAATCTATCCATCATTAAAGTGCATCTATCCATCATTAAAGTGCAAAAGTTGCTCTTTAGACTTAAAGGGTTAGTTCACCCAAAAATGAAAATTAAGTCATTAATTACTCACCCCCATGCTGTACCAACCCCGTAAGACCTTCGTTCATCTTCGGAACACAAATGAAGATATTTTTGATTAAATCTGAGAGGTGGATCACTGCTACATAGGCTGCCAGAGGGAATGAAACTTGACGGCCCAGAAAGTCATTAAAGAAAATGTTTAAATATTCCATGTGCCTACAGTGGCTCAACTATAAGTTTATCAAGCGACGAGAATAACACAAAAAAACATAATAACGACTTTATTCGAGTATTCCTTTTCTTCCTTGTGGGCCTGAGACGAGAGTTCAAGAGATTTCCACGACGCATGCGCGAGAACTGAGAAGAGGACGTTCTTCTTCTAATACTTCTTGTTCAGTTCTCGCGCATGCGTCGTGGAAATCTCTTGAACTCTCGTCTCAGGCCCACAAGGAATGAAAAGGAATAGTCTAATAAAGTCGTTATTATGTTTTTTTTTTCGGGAAAAAAGTAGTCTCGTCGCTTGATAAACTTATAGTTGAGCCACTGTAGGCACATGGATTATTTAAACATGTTCTTTAATGACTTTCTGGGCCGTCAAGTTTCATTCCCTCTGGCAGCCTATGTAGCAGTGATCCACCTCTCAGATTTAATCAAAAATATCTTCATTTGTGTTCCGAAGATGAACGAAGGTCTTACGGGGTTGGTACAGCATGGGGGTGAGTAATTAATGACTTAATTTTCATTTTTGGGTGAACTAACCCTTTAAGTGGAATCTGTATGTTCGTTTGGCCGGAAGCTAGTTATTTTACTTCATAAAGTTTTAAATATAAATATTTTTCTCACACAAACTCATGGCTTCGCTTCAGAAGGGCGTATTAACCCCGCAGCCTGTGGAGCACTTTAATGATGGATAGATGCACTTTTATGATTTTATAACTATCCCTATTTATAACTAGGTAGCACAGTTTTTTATTACTGTGATATTTCTAAAGCCGCTGATTGATACGGTTGTGACGCGCAGACGAGTCTTCGTCACGAGGACGGTGATGAGGACGGTGTGCGGGACCGGCGGCGGTCTAGCGTCGGCACCGGAGAGAGGCGGGGCTTGGAGAGACGCCGCAGTCGCAGGCAGTCATTGGGCAGGACAGGCCACGCCTCCCCGCTTAGCCCCGCCTCCCCACACCGCTCACGGTGTAACGGACCCGAGCTCAACGAGAGGTGAGACACTCAACGCATCATCACACACATCTGAAGGCATCACACGTGAAACAAAACGGCAAATAATATACAATTATGATAATTATACAAAATTTTAATTCTACAGTGCAGCTTCATGATCAAATTTATCAATCTCTATTTCTATGTCGAACATGATTGACGAACATATTATTTTTGCAAAGCGAAAAACGCAGACAGAATCCAGTCGTTAAAACGAAATTTACTATATTGCGCAAAATTTACTAAACTTACATTTATTTACGGTAAATTGATAAATTCCTCAACCATTTTTGATGATAGAACCAGAAAAACTAAATCCAGAAAAATTAAAACACAGAATTTGGGGAAAAAATTTAACATATTTCATAGGAACCTATTATTGTTAAAATTTCATAAATTTATAAATTGTTAAACTTTTATGAATTGAGTTTAGGCATGATTTTTGCAGATTAATTAATTAATTAAAAAAGGAATCCAAATAAATGTGAAGAGAAGTGGAAAACAGCATTTGGGGGAAAAATAAAACAGATTTCATAGAGCGGTATGATTGTTTACATTTTTATGAATTAATACATTTATGAATTCCGATTTTTAGACACTGTGTCTTGATTTGGTTTTGATTACAATTTAATGAAACAAATAAAACAGAATTATGAAGAATAAAAACAGATTTCTGGAAAAAAATGAAGCATACAGTAATTTTGGACTAAACTAAAAGTATTTCATAGGTGTTAATGTGAAAGTGTTTCAGATCAGCGAGTTATGAAGTTAATCTTCCGCTAGGATGTTCCCTCAGAAGGGAGCTGCCTATGTAGACAGCGGTGCGGTTCACTTGGGTTCAGAACACACATGATTTCAGCGTGTGACGGGATTTTCTCAATGTGTTTTTGCTGCAGAACTCATGTGACGCATGAATATCTCCCAGTGATGTAAGTCTTGATCAGACTCAGCACTTTTGCCATTTTAATAGTTTATTTGGATAAAAGATTTATTCAAAAATATTTATTAGAAGGACACAGTTTTTGAGCTCTTTTTAAAACTTTGATTAATGAAGAATTTTTTAGAGCCTTACGTACCCGTGTAATATGGGAGATTTTATTTTATTATTATCACTATAAAAAAAGTTGAGCTAACTTTAAAAAAATAAGGCAACATAATTATCACAATCAAATTTTTAAGTTAACTCAACTAATTCACTATAATTCAAGTCAACTTAAATATTTTTGATCATCTAATGAGTAACTGGTAATCTTTTGAATTTATTTTGTGATTGGTTGCCTTATTTTTTCAAGTTGGCTCAACTAGTTTTCTTAGTTGCCTTGACAAGAATTTGTGAGTTCAAAGCTGTTACTCATTAGATGAACAGAAATATTTAAGTTGACTTTACTTGAAGCTAACTTTTTTTTTACAGTTATTATATTATATTATGTATTATTTTCATATATTTACATATATATCTTTAGTATATTTATTGTTTTATTTATTATCAGTATTTTAATACCAGTATTATTTATTATTTACATGTATAATATTTTATACTATATTGTTATTTTATATATTGTCTTTATTATTATAGTATTGTTATAAATATTATGTTTATTAATATAATCATATATTATTATTTATTATATTGTTATTTGACATATTATCCGTATTATTATATTATATTATCATAATTATGTATTATTTACATTCATTTATTTGTGTTCTTTTTAAAGTGAGGGATTTTTTGAGCCTACGCACCAGAGTGAAATATATATATATATTATTAATGTGTGTGTGTGTGCGTGTGTGTGTGTGTTTGGCTCATGAACACATGTTTTTTTAGGGGCGTCTGTGGTCGTTTAGTATCTGAACGCTGCTGTGTTTATGATCAATAACTAACACAAACTGATCACATGTGTTCTTCACTGGTCATGTGACGCATTCAGCTCACCTCAGATCAGTCTTATTTACTAGTTTCATAGATTGTATTAGTATTTTATTAGCATTTATTATTATCAGACTCATATCACGTGTGTATTGCACCTTGAGCTGCTGTCATAACCAACAGACTACTATGTTCTCACAATGAAGCGGCCAGTGATGATGATGTCACAAACATGCACAGATGCGTTCGCTGTCTCATCCCTTCTTTCCTTCTGCTTGTGTTATTCGTGATTCTCTCTTTCTGCCCGGCTGCAGAAAAGAGGAGGATGAGGAGGAAAGTCCCGTCACAGAGTCAGGCTCAGATGATGATGATGATGATGATGATGAGGTCATCAGGTATTTTAGTGAAGTGTGTTGGTTCTGGAGTCTCTGCACAGTCAGCTTTCACACAGTCCCCTCTGACCTCGAGTCCTGGACCGCTTTAAACACACTCTCTGTGTCTCACACTAATGCTGTCAGAGGAGAAGAATGTCCTGTAGGACCCTAAACCACTCTGTAGCCTAACA
Organism: Siphateles boraxobius; assembly: GCF_051911475.1. Classification (NCBI taxonomy): domain Eukaryota; kingdom Metazoa; phylum Chordata; class Actinopteri; order Cypriniformes; family Leuciscidae; genus Siphateles; species Siphateles boraxobius. Next base: position 410,063 of record NW_027508744.1, on the reverse strand, counting down.
AGTGCCTAATTACAAATCTATTATTTCTCACGTAATATAGGCAGTTTTGGTGATTTATGTCTTGTTTATAACCTTATATAACCAGATAGTTTCTCTATCCTTGTGTTTTCAGACTAATTACCCTGCGGCTTATACTCCATTATATGTGAATATAATTCCGTATTATCAGCATTATTTATTATATTATATTATTTGCATTACATTATTATTATTATTATATTGTATCATTTAATATATTATCAGTATTATATACTATTTGCATAAATATATATTATTTATTTTATTATTATCTTATGCTATCAGTATTATATTATCTGTAATATGAATAATTTACAAACATTTGTTTACACACACACATATTTATATGTATATATAAAATTAGATATAATATAATGTATTATTTGCATATATGTAAATAAAAGTATGTAAATTATACATAATACTGATAATATATTAAATAGTGATATAATAAATAATATTTATCAGTGTTATTTACCTGATGATTAACACATAAGGCTTTTAATCAGGTATTATTAACGTGTTTATGGTGCGGTTGGATGTCTTTCAACACTGTTTCCCGGAGCCAGTATATAACCGTTATAAAGCACTAGTCACTGTGTGTTTTACCCATGATGCTCGTGTTCAGCGGCGGCGACAGTAAATCAGAGCAATGTGACAAACACACACCTGAGGAAGAGGAGGAGGAGGAGAGGAAGGCCACGCCCACTCCTGACTCCGCCCAGCCGTCTCTCCTGGCCAATCTGCTCGCGTGCCGCAAGTCCACCGTCAGCGTGCCACCGTCCAATCAGATCAGCCCTCCGATGCGAGGCTCCTCCCACCTGCCGTACCTGCCACACTCCCCGTTCTTCCTCTTCTCCTACGATGTGGAGGAGAAACCAGAGGAGAACCGCAGGTAGACGCTTCAGCCAAGTGTCCCATGATGCAACAGTCTCTAACCACGTCACCTCGTTCTGCACCTGCGCACGCGTGTCTCTGAACCAATCAGAGCGAGTTCTCACAGATTCACCAAACTCTTCCTCTTCTGCCTGATACTGTCCCTTCACTGCAATAAAAGCTTGTTCTTCCTCAGTGTTTCTGTCTTGTTTTCCAGCATAAACATCGTCTCGGTTACGTATGTAACCCTAGTTCCCTGATAGGGAACGAGACGCTGCGTCAAACGCTGCGGGAACGCCCCTGCGTTGTGCGTCATGAAGCACGTATGGAATCAGCCCAATGGAGAGATGAAACGTCATAGGCGGGTGACGTCATCGACCAGGAAACTATAAAGCACCCCAAAAACACAAGCGCATTAGCTTCTGATAGGCTTGAAGGAAGCGCTAACGGGAGTGCCGGGAGTATGGCGGAGCGACGCAGCGTCTCGTTCCCTATCAGGGAACTAGGGTTACATACGTAACCGAGACGTTCCCTTTCAAGGGAACTTCGAGCTGCGTCAAACGCTGCGGGAACGCGAATACCCACGTCGCCATAGGACCAAATGACCGTCATGTGAGACTAGCGCACAGAGGACGAGAGCACCTGTGCCCCAGGGGTAGAGCTTAAGTCTAGGTCATAGAACTTAATAAAAGTATGCGGTGAAGACCATCCAGCCGCATCACAAACATCACTCAGGGAAACCCCCGACAAAAGAGCTTTAGAAGCAGCCATACTCCTGGTAGAGTGAGCTCGGACAACCAAAGGTGAAGGCTGGCCAGCCGACTCATAAGCAAGTGAGATAGCCTCAACCACCCACTTGCTCATTCTCTGTTTAGACGCCGGACACCCTTTCCTGGGTGGCCCGAAACATACAAAAAGTTGTTCTGATTTCCTCCACAGGGCAGCTCTGTGGACATAAGCGTCTAATGCCCTAACAGGGCAGAGTGAATTAAGTTTCTCCTGGTCCGATGACATAAATGGAGGAGGACAGAAAGCCTGCAGAACCGTAGGTCTAACAATATTAGTAGGAACCTTAGGAACGTAACCTGGTCTAGGATGCAGAAAAGCTTTAACCATGCCAGGTGCAAATTCCAGGCACGAGGGTGAAACCGACAGAGCCTGCAAATCTCCGATTCTTTTTAGTGAAGAGATAGCAAGCAAAAAGATAGTCTTAAAAGTGAGAAACTTCTCGGGAACTTCTTCGATAGGTTCAAAAGGAGCTAGGGAAAGACCTTCTAATACAATGGCCAGATCCCAAGTCGGCACCCTCGTACGAACTGCTGGCCTCAGCCTCAAAGTGCCACGGAGGAAACGAGTTATAAGCGGGTGTCTCCCAAGAGAAACTCCACTGAAAGGGACGTGGTAAGCAGCTAGTGCCGCCACATACACCTTTAGTGTGGAGGGGGATAACCCTGTGGAGAAGCGCTCCTGCAGGAATTCCAGCACTGCACCCACTGGGCAGTTAACTGGGTCCTGCAGGTGTTCTCCACACCAAGAAGTGAAAAGTTTCCACTTCAAGGCATAAAGCTTCCTCGTGGATGGAGCTCTGGAGTTAAGAATGGTCTCAACAACCTCGGTTGAGAGACCGGAGTCTATGAGCTGGGCCCCCTCAGAGGCCAAGCCCACAGTTTCCACAATTCTGGGCGGGGGTGAAGTATCGTGCCCCCCGCCTGGGAGAGTAGATCCCTCCTGACCGGGAGCTCCAAAGGAGAACCGTCCAGGAGAGAAATCAGGTCCGCAAACCATACTCGGGCCGGCCAGAACGGGGCTACTAGTAGTAGACTGACCCCGTCCCGGCGGACCCTCTCCAGAACTCCTGGTAACAGAGCAATCGGGGGAAAGGCGTACAGACGTGACCTCGGCCACGGCTGCACCATAGCATCCAACCCCAGGGGGGCTGGAAGAGTGATGGAGAACCACCGATGACAATGAGTGGTCTCCTTGGAAGCGAATAGGTCCACCTCGGCGCGACCGAAACTCAACCAAAGGAGCTCCACCACCTCGGGGTGGAGTCTCCATTCCCCTGGCCTCGGCCCCTGCCTCGACAGGGAGTCTGCTACCACATTCAAATACCCAGGGAGATACATTGCTCTCAGAGATAGTAGCTTCCCTTGGGACCACAGGAGGATCTGACGGGCCAACTTGTAAAGCCGGCGAGACCGCAGGCCCCCCTGATGATTTATATAAGAGACCACCGACGTGTTGTCTGATTGAACTAACACATGATGGCCTCTCAGGTCTGTTAGGAAGTGTTTCAGAGCCTGAAACACAGCCAACATCTCTAGACAATTTATGTGCCACGAAAGATGATGATCCTGCCACAGACCTTGGGCTGGGCGACCACTCATGACCGCCCCCCACCCTGTGAGGGAAGCATCCGTCGTTAGCGTTATGCGACGACAAAGAGCCCCCAGCACAGGACCTTTGGATAGGAACCAAGTTTCTCTCCACATGACCAGAGCACGAAGGCAGCGCCGCGTGACTTTGAACGTGCGGAGCGGATTTCCCCTCGGGGAGAATCCCTTGGTCCTGAGCCACCACTGTAGCGGTCTCATGTACAACAGGCCGCAAGGTATAACGTTGGACGCTGCTGCCATCAGACCCAACAGTCTCTGAAACTGCTTGACAGTGAGTAGCTGGCCTAGCTTCACTTGTTTCACAGCTGAGAGAATCGAAGCGATGCGGGTCGGAGAGAGTCGCGCCCGCATCGATACCGAATCCCAAACGACACCCAGAAAAGTGGTCTTCTGGGAAGGAGATAATACACTTTTCTTTGCGTTCAGCCTCAACCCCAACTTTCTGATATGAGCGAGGACGACATCTCGATGCCGAACCGCCATCTGCTCGGTCTGAGCTAAAATCAACCAATCGTCGATGTAATTGAGAATACGAATGCCCTGAAGCCTCAGAGGCACTAGTGCTGCATCCATGCATTTCGTGAAAGTGCGGGGAGATAAAGCTAGGCCAAACGGAAGAACCCTGTACTGGTACGCCTCGCCCCCGAAGGCGAACCTCAGGAACTTCCTGTGTTGTGGAAGGATGGACACATGGAAGTATGCGTCCTTCAGATCTATCGTGACAAACCAGTCCTCGGACCTGATTTGAGACACGATCTGCTTGATAGTGAGCATCTTGAATTTTAGCTTCCCTACCGAGCGATTCAATATGCGCAGGTCTAAAATTGGACGCAACCCCCCATCCTTCTTTGGAACGATGAAATATCGGCTGTAATAACCTGACTCCAAACTGGGAGGAGGAACCCGTTCTATAGCCTCTTTTTGAAGGAGCGTTTTCACCTCTTGTTCCAATACCAGAGCCTGCTCGGGGCCCACCACTGTGTGCAGAACCCCTCTGAATTTTGGTGGACGACACCTGAACTGGATAGCATAACCCTTTTCTACTGTCTGCAGGACCCAATGAGATATTTTTGGAAGGCTTTTCCACTCTGCCAGAAATTCTACTAAGGGTACCAGCCTCTCGAGACTGGCCTCTGGTGTAACTTGAGCAGCAGACGCAGCGCCCTGTAACGGCGCACCGGCAGGGAACAACTGGTCTGACCGCTCTGAGACCCTCCTCAGAGGGAGCGAGCGTCCCTCGGGAAAGCGCTCGCTGGGATCGTCTGTGCCCCGGCATAAAGGCGGGGTTGGCAGAACGAGCCCCTGAGGGCACCGAGGAGGAATGGGCACCGTAAAAAGAGGTGAACACCTTTCCGCCTCGGTGGGGACCACCCTCAGCATCCTGAACGGCTTGGCGTCAGGACTTCTTCTTAGCCGAAGCCTTCTTAGCCAATATAACTGTCCTCAGATCAGTTCTACTGGGAGAAGGCTTCGGCTGAGAGTGTCGCGGCTGAGCCCACTGTCCAGCAGGGGGAGCACGAGACGCGACACTCTGCCTCTGCTGCGCTCTATGTGATGAGCTCGAAGACGGCCGGGGCTGCTCCCGCCCAGCAGCCCCAGGGACATGAACTTTAAGGGGAAGAAACTTTTTAAAAGCTGCAGTTTGTTTCTTTTCTTCTTGGAATTTATCGATAACTGAATTCACAGCATCACCAAACAACCCCATGGGAGAAAGAGGAGCATCTAAAAGAAAAGCTTTTTCTCTCTCTTTAATATTAGTCTGATTTAACCACAAATGTCTTTCTGCGGCCACCAGAGCTGCCATAGAACGACCCATTAATTTGGCCGATTCTCTGGTGGCACGCAGGGGTAAATCAGCAGCCTGACGCAGTTCGCGAACTACGTCAGTACTGACCTCCTCACTCTCACTCATGTCCCTTAGCAGATCAGCCTGGTATGCCTGCAAGATTGACATAGTATGCAGACATGACGCAGCCTGACCTGCTGCCGAATATGCTTTACCCACCAAAGCCGAAGTGTTTCTTAAAGGCTTGGTGGGTAATGCCGGTGCCTTAAAAGATGATGCTGCTTCGGGGGAGAGATGGCTCGCAAGCGTCTCTTCCACACGAGGCAACGCACCATAACCATGAGCCTTGGCTCCCATAATATTAGCGTATGTTGAAGTCTGGGGACTAAACACTCTATATGACACCGGTTTTCTCCATGATTTCGACACCTCGGTGTGGAGATCATGGAAAAACGGCAGGCACCGGCGTGGAGGCTGCACACGTGACGGCAAAAATCTCTCATCCAACTTTGATTTAGAAACAGACTCCTGTCTAGTCACTGGCCATTCAATATTAAGTTTTTCAACAGCTCTTGTTAACACCTCCATAAGCTCATCACTCTCAGGAGTGTGGGGTGGCGAATCCTCCACATCTCCCTCAACACTAACAACATCAAGTTCCTCAGAACTGGATAGCATAGGTGCCTCAGCCCGAGCGGAAGAAACCGCAGCGCGTGCTTCCGAACCCGGGACTGAGGCACTGGATCTCACAGGTGAAGGGAGAGATAAGGCAGAGCCCGTCTCAAACCCCGCTGTGAGATCCATCTGCGATCCCCACGATAAGCGCCGCCGCTCTGCCTCGGCAGAAGCGGGACCCGAACCGCGGGGAGCGCGCACCGAACCGCTCTCCTCAAAGAGCGACCGGCGGGAGCGGAGCGTCCTTAACGGCAAACGCTCGCAATGCTCACAGTCTGCTCCCTCGAGAGCAAACTGGGCATGCTGAACTCCCAAACAAACAACACAAAGATCATGTGTATCCCCGCTCGTTAAATAACGCGAGCAGGGAGGAACACACTTTCTAAACTGCTGTTCGTCCGCCATAATCTCTCAATATATATATATATAGGGATAAATTGTTTGTGTGGTGCAGGGTATGTAAGACAGACAATATCACACAGGGACAGATTCACATGTAGCGCGACTGAAAGCACAGAAGCTAATGCGCTTGTGTTTTTGGGGTGCTTTATAGTTTCCTGGTCGATGACGTCACCCGCCTATGACGTTTCATCTCTCCATTGGGCTGATTCCATACGTGCTTCATGACGCACAACGCAGGGGCGTTCCCGCAGCGTTTGACGCAGCTCGAAGTTCCCTTGAAAGGGAACTAAACATTATGAAATCAAGATACATTTACTGGAGAAGCAAAATGAGTGAAGAAATTAGGTCTTGTATTAAGAAAAGTGAGTTTATGCCACTGGAGTCTTGTTTTCCCCTTGAATTAAGGTTATTTTTCTGACTCCACTGACAGAGATTTGTTCTTGTTTTAAGCATAAACTCACTTCATTTTGAACAGATTCTCAGGAAACAAGACTTAATATCTTCAGTCATTTTGCTTCTAATGTAAATGCATCTTGATTTCAGAATGTTTAGATTTTTGTGCTGGAAAGCAGGATGATAATCCTGAGAAAGAGTGTGATTTTGTTCTTCTGTGTCACTTGTAAATGCATCACACTAGGGCAGTGAAAGGGTTGTGAATGTATGAGCTCTAATGACTTCATCTGTGTGTCTCAGGTCATTTTCTGCTGTAAGTCCTCCATCTACACCTGCCAAACAGCAGAATGAACGGTGAGTTCACACACACACACACACACACACACACACACACACACACACACACTGAAGCTCAAATATTGAGTGTTCATCAGAGGACTTTAGTCGCACTTGAACCACGAATACACAAACAAATCACACGCAGTGTGAACGCTCGAGCAATGTGCTTAAATTATCATTTATTTATTATTTATTGATCAAAAAATAAATAAAAATCTCCCAAAAAATTGCATTTAAAATTTGAAAAAAATATTATCAAAATGAAATAGAATAAGCTTTCTGGACAAAAAAAAAAGTATAATTTTAGGGCTTTGGGTCATTTTGACCCGCGAGGGAAAGATGTGTTACAAGTGCGAGCGAGGGAAGGGTGAGGGTTAAACTCTCAAGTACATGTTTCAGCTCGAGTAGTAATACTGGATGTGTGTGTGTGTGTGTCAGGCCTGCTCTCGGAGGCCTCCTCTCCTCCTCGTACCGGCAGCATCAGGAGTCTCTGGCAGCGGAGAGAGAGAGACGGCGGGTCGAGCGAGAGGAGCGACTGCAGAGGATCGAGAGAGAGGAGCGCAATCGACACAGGTTTAACAACACAACATCCTCTCGACTCACTTACACACAACTATACCATACAGATGACCTGTTCTTCACGTGTGTGTGTGTGTGTGTGTGTGCAGTCGGGACTAT
>NW_027508744.1:380000-400000 GCF_051911475.1 Siphateles boraxobius | reverse complement strand
TGTGTGTTTGGTCAGGCGTTGACACACACAGGTGTGTTTCCTGTTCATATCCGGGACACAGAGGTCGTAGTGAAGGACCGTATGATGCAGAAGTCACACAGAAACACTAAACACTCACTGATCAAACTGTGGAGTAATTATGATTCTCTTCTGCTCACCAAGGCTGCGTTTATTTGATCACAAATACAGTAAAAACTGAAATATTTTAATGCAGCCTTGTCGAGAAGAAGACAATTTTTTTGTTTAAATTAAGAAATCTTAATTATTCCAAACGTTTGACCGCTAGTGTACATAGCATACTATATACTGCAGCAGTGTGTGTGTGTGTGTGTGTGTGTGCGTGTGTGTGTGTGTGTGTGTGTGTGTGTGTTTGTGTGTGTGTGTGTGTGTGTGTGTGTTATTTTGAACACAGCAGATTTAAATTTTTGACTACCATCTCCACAGACACCAGTGATCTAGAACCGGATGTGGATGCGAGTCTAGAACCGGAGGAGAAGCAAACGGAACCCAGAGAAGAACCGGAACAGGAAGAGGAGGAGAGAAGTGCTGAACAGGAAGTGGGCGGAGCGGAGGAGCAGGTTGAGGGGGAAGGGGAGGGGTCTGAACAGGAAGTGGGCGGGGCCACAGAGCAGGTTGCAGAGGAAGGGGAGGAGTCTGAGCGGGAAGCTCCTGATGGAGAAGCGGAGGACAGTGGGATCTTGAGCGATAAAGAACGACAGAACGAAGAAGTGAACGAGAAGGATAACTGCTCTGCCTCCAGCATATCTTCAGCCAGTAGCACACTAGAGAGAGAAGATCGACTCAGTGCAGGAGCGGAGACAGGTCAGACTGATACACACTCATTATCTAAAAATATTATTTTATAATTATTTCATTTTACTATTTTATATTATTATTATTATTTATAATAGAGAATATTTGTATACTGATTTTCATTTTATGTATGACATGATGCAAATGTGTACTTGAAATAATAACTGAAATTTAAGTAGTAAAAATTATTGCTGCATCTAAAATTGATTAAAAAAAATTAATATTAAAATAAAATATAAAAAATTGTATTATGTTTAATGTCACATAATAAACATTATATTTACAATTAAATATAATACAAGATGTGTGTGTGTGTGTATATATAATGTTAATTATGTGACACATTAAATATAATACCATTATATATTTCATATACATATATATAAAATAATATATAATTAAATCTGAAAAATTCAAATAAAAATCCATTTGAAAATGCTTGACTATAAAAAGTATTGCTGCAACTAAAACTAATCTAAAATTTAAATTGAATTAAAAATCTGAAATAAAATATTAAATATTATTAAATGTTATATATATATATTTGTATATATGAATTAAATAAATTAAATCTGAAAAATTTAAATATTAAAATAAAACGACATTTGAAAATGCTAAAATGTAACAATTATTGCTTCGACTGAAACTGAAATAAAATTAAAAAATCATTAAAAATAAATTAAATATTAAAATTAAATTAAAATAATAAATATGATTAAATATAATATAAATAAATATTAAAATATAAAATTGTGATATGTAAATTAAAATAATTAACATATGTAAATTAGTACATTTAAATTATATATATAGTATATATATATATATATACACACACACAATTAAATATAATATTAAATAAAAATATTGCAAAAAAAACATTTGAAAATGCTAAACTATAATAAACAATTTACTTTTTTCAGAGTTTCTACACTGATTATGAGTAAAATGCAGCTAAATGTATTTAAACATGATAGAATTTGAGCAGCGCACTCTTATTGGCATCTGAAAACATCAAATGAACCGAAAGATCGAATATTGTGTGTGTGTGTGTGTGTGTGTGTGTGTGTGTGTGTGTGTGTGTGTGTGCGTGTGTGTGTGTGTGTGTGTGTGTGTGTGTGTGTGTGTGTGTGTGTGTGTGTGTGTGTGTGTGTGTGTGTGTGTTTACTGCAGGTCAGTGGTCTCAGAGCGGCAGCGTGAATGAACAGCGAAACAAGATCCTGGACAGCAAACTCTTCATGCTGGACATGCTCTACTCACAGAGCAAAAAGCCCTCGGAGGAAGACGAGGACGAAGAGCGGGACGGAGGAGAGAAAGAGCAGGAGGATCTGTTAGCGTCGACGCAGGACGAGAGCGTTAGCACGAATGACGGAGACCAGCGAGTCGAGAACCAGAGCAACGTACGGGCGTTCGCCGAGCGCTTCGGAGAACTGGTGAAGGGTCTCACTTCTCCACCAATGGAAACGCAGGAAGCTCCTCCTCCTGTGAAGAAGGAGTCGGACTGCATATGGGACCAGCTGATGGCGAGTCCACGAGAACTCCGCATCGGAGACATCGACTTCACCGACCTCAGGGACGAGGACGATCAGGACGTGCTGGACTCGGGGAGTTTAATGAGCTCTGGAGATCTTCTGGCTCCGCCCCCTCCTCCGCCCTGCCCCTTTAACCTCCCGGCTCCGCCCCCAATGTTCGCCTGCCAGGCTCCGCCCCCTCCCATCTTTAGCATCCGCGTGCCTCCGCCCCCTCCCTGCTTCTCCGGCCAAGCTCCGCCCCCTCCTCAGCAGGAGGCGGAGCTAACGCCGCTCTACCAGAAGAAGAAGAAGACCATCCGGCTGTTCTGGAGTGAAGTCCGGCCCGCCGACTGGATCTCCCGGAGCCACAGGCGGAGCCAAGAGTCGCTCTGGTCCCGACTGGAACCGGTCAAACTCGACACCGCTAAACTCGAGCTTCTATTCGAGAGCAAATCCAAGGAGATGCCCGCGGCTAAGGTGAGCGGGGATATAACAGTGTGTGTGTGTGTGTGTGTGTGTGTGTGTGTGTGTGTGTGTGTGTGTGTGTGTGTGTGTGTGTGTGTGACCCAATTCATACTTTGTACGTGACGTCACAAGTGCCGGCTGGTGGGCAAGAACGTCGTTCTCTAGCACCGAAACCCAGTAAACTAATCAAAGATCTTGCCAGGACGTCGCCAGTTTTAATATACAAAAGTTGGTGTTTTGAGGTGTAACCGACATGCCAGATAGTTGTTGTGCGATTGGATGCACTATTATTCAGCATAATCGGGTTAAGACCGTGCATGTAAACGCACTCATTCCCCGAAAGTGAAAGTAGAAACGGACTGAGCTTTCAGCATCTGTCGCTGCTTTAACGCCGCGTTCTCTCTGAGACGACGATGTATATAACGTTATAATTATATCCTAATTCACTGGCTCAATATTTCTCTTGTGGGCCTACATTAATGACAGTAAAAAATTAGAGTTTTTGAAGCTGCTTTTGATTTTCACAGATGGCAGAGTTGTGCTGTTCGTGAACTAAAGACTGTTTTTAGGCCTATATCATTTTAGTGATATTATTCATATTTAGTAATTCTATTGTTTTTAGTGTTATTACTGTCATTAAACGTTTTGTTAATGTGCTATGGAAACAAAATAGCCTCACTATACTGGCTGGCCACTGTTTGTCGCCATTTTGTCAATGTCTGTTGCCCGCCAGGTATCCATGGTAGTCACGTGACTGCAAAGTATGAATTAACACTGTGAGAATTTCATATTATAAATTTGTAAAATATTTAGTTTTTCTGTACTGTAGAATTACTCTTCTAATTACTGTACTGTTAGATGTAAGTTAGGGGTATTTAAGTCATTTATTCTTTTAGCAAATCATTTATTTTTTATTTGAATCAATTTTTTTATTTAGGTAACCTCATTTATTTTTAAAATGTATATACTTATACTTTATTTCAATCAATTTTATTTATTTTAATTTGATCAATTTAATTTTATTTCAATAAAATGTTTGTATTAATTTTATTTTTCTTCTAAAATATTTATTTTAATAACTGTATTTTCATATAATTTATTAATTTATATCTTATTTTTTTAAATACAATTGTATTTATTTATTTATTTTAACCAAATGTTTCTTCAAAAATGTTTATTTATTTAAATATAATTTATTCATTTATTTCTTATTTAAATTAATAAATACAATTTTATTTATTTTAACCAAATGTTTGTATTAATTAATTATTTTTTTCTTAAAAAATATATATTTTCTTTGAATCAGTGTATTTTAATCTAATTTATTCATTTATTTCTTATTTATTTAAATAAAATTGTATTTATGTAAATAACTTTTTTATTGGAATCAAATGAATCTAGTTATTATAATCTTATTTATATATACCCCAGTGAAAGCGCTGAGACAGTGGTCTGACGGCTGTCATTTGTTGAGCTGTAATATCAGATTATGTGTGTGTGTGTGTGTGTGTGTGTGTTGAACAGAAAACGGCAGCCGAAGGGAAGCGGCAGGAGATTATCATTCTGGATTCCAAACGCAGCAACTCCATCAACATCGGCCTGACGGTTCTTCCTCCGCCGCGCACCATCAAAACCGCCATACTGAACTTCGACGAGTACGCACTCAACAAAGAGGGCATCGAGGTGCAGGAAGTCCACATTTGTTACAGTGCACATTGACAGAATGTTAGATTGTAACATTTTGAGTGAAACACAATATTTAGAATGTTACATTTCTGAGTGAAACTGAATATTTAGAGTGTAACATTTTTGGAATATTTAGAATGTTAGAATGTTACATTTCTGGAATAATTAGAATATTAGATTGTAACATTTTGAGTGAAACACAATATTTAGAATGTAACATTTCTGAGTGAATAAAAAAATATATTTAGGATGTTAGAATGTTACATTTCTCAGAGAAACTGAATATTTAGAGTGTAACATTTTTGGAATATTTACAGTTTTACATTTTTTGAATGTTAGATTGTAACATTTTGAGTGTAACAGAATATTTATTCTCCGCTGTAGAAAATCCTGACGATGATTCCCACGGAGGAAGAGAAGCAGAAGATCCAGGAAGCTCAGCTGGTGAATCCCGATATTCCCCTGGGAAGCGCGGAGCAGTTCCTCCTGACGCTGTCCTCCATCAGCGAGCTCTCGGCACGCCTGCAGCTCTGGGCCTTCAAACTCGACTATGAAGCCACCGAGAAGGTGAGCGATCTGTTCACGTGTGTGTCAAACCCTCACTGGAAACTGATGGAGTCGGCAAGATTTTTAACTCTTTATTTGAAAGAGTCTCTTCTGCTCACCCAAATACTGTGTTTATTAGAATAATGTGAAATATTATTCTAATGTTTTCTATGTGAATATACAGTAAAGTGTAATTTATTCCTGTGATCAAAGCTGAATATTCCGCATCATTACTCCAGTCTTCAGTGTCACATGATCCTTCAGAAATCAGTATAATATGATGATTTGATGCTCAAGAAGAAACATTTATGATTATTATCAGTTTTGAAAACAGCTCATATTTTTATGGAACTGTCATACATTTTATTTTTCAGGATTCTTTGATGAATAGTAAGTTCAAAAGAAAAGCATTTATTTGAAATAGAATCTTTTGTAACATTATAAATGTCTTTACTTTCACTTTTAATCAATTTAATGCATTCTTGATTAGTAAAAGTATTAATTTCTTTTCTCATTTGGACAGTAGTACATGCAACTATATTCTACTACAAATTGACAATTCTTTCTAAAACAATGGACAAAAGTTCTACTTAAATGCAAGTTAAACGCAGTGTTATTATAGTTAACAAAGTAAAACCATAAAAAAACCATTTTGTGACTTGAAATAAAATATAAAAATATATATATTTTTTTTAAGCTAGACCAAGGAAACATTTCTCATTTTCATTTAGTTTAACGATGTACTAAATAACTAAAACTGTAATAAAATTTATAAAAATGATATTAAAAAAAAAACTCAATGATAATAAAATATCAGTGGTTAAATGTTTTCAGAACGGGATCCCAGTCGAAATAATCAAACAAACAGATCAATGTTTTAAAATTGTCTCAGTGAAATCGACCTTTGAACTTATGCATCACCTTCACATTCAGAGGTGGAAACCGTTTGAAGGCGTTCGTGAAGACTGCAAATAACTCTCTCTCTCTCTCTCCGGTAAATTCCTCAGTTCCCCTTCAGGGACTACCGCTGCGTGAAATCGCAGTGGGAACGCCCTCAGCGTGACGCGTCTGAAGCATGAATGAAATCAGTCAATGGAGAGAATGAGCGTACGGCGAGTGACGTCATCGACCAGGAAGCTATAAATATCCCCTGAGTACACAACACGCCAGCTTTTAGTTACTTCAGCAGCTCTGTGTGTGTCTGAATCTGTCGATTGTGTTTGTCTGTTTTGTCAGGAGTTTTCACTATATATATTTTATATAAAAAAACCAATATGAGCGAGCAGTATAAGAAGTGTGTTCCCCCCTGTACTCGGCACATCACGGGTGGGGATTCACACGAGCTAAGTGTGGCTTGTTTGGGAGTGCAGCAATGCCCAGTCGGCTCTCGAGGGAGTCGATTGTCAGCATTGCGAGCGTTTTCCCTTGAGAACTCTGCGCTCGCGGCGATCGCTCTTCGAGGAGAGTGATTTGCTGCGAGCTCCCCGAGGCTCGGGTCCCGCTTCTGTTGAGGCAGAGCTGCGGCGCTTGTCTTGGGGCTCGCAGATGGATCTCGCTGGCGACGTTGAGACGGGCTCCGCCCTATCTCAGCTATCTCCGACGAGATCTAGTGCCTCACACCCGGCTCTGGAAGCACGCGCTGCCATGTGCCGGGTGGAGGCACATGATGATGTTGAATTGAGATTTTCCAGTTCTGAGGAGCTGGATGTCGAAAGTTTATTATCAGAGAAAACTAGTTTATCACATTATACTGCAAATGAAGAAGGTTTGATGGATGTATTATCTCGGGCTGTTGAAAAGCTAAAAAAAAAAAATTTAATAAAATAACAGTATCGAGTGGCCAGCTGATAGACAGGTTTCTAGAATTAAAAGCAATCTAGATGATAGATTTCTGTCTGCACGACCTCAACCTTCTAGCCGGTGCTTACCGTTCTTCCCAGATCTTCATGCTGAGTTTTCAAAGACCTGGGTTAGACCGGTTTCAAGCAGAATTTACACAAATCAGTCCAATGCTTATGGTAACATTGTTGGTGCTAAATCTGCTGGTTATGTGACGATACTGTAGGCGGAGGAGACGCTTGCGAGCTATCTCTCTCCTGCTTCATCGTCTTCACTTAAAGCACCGGCTCTTCCACCAAAAAATAAATAAATAAATAAATATATACACCTCTGTGCTGGTGGGGAAGGCTTACTCGGTGGCTCGGCAGGCGGCTGCATGTTTGCATACGATGACTTTTATGCAGGCTTTTCAGGCCGACCTGCTCAAAGGAAATCTGAGGGGGGTCCCCGCCGAGAGAGACTTGCGTTCACCTCCCTTAAGGGTGCCCTGTCTCTCCCGGCGCCCTCAGGGGCCCGTCCTACTAACCCTGCTGAAACAGGGCGTAGAAGGGTCTGGCGAGTGCTTTCCCGAGGGACGCTCGCCGCCTCTAAGGAGGGTTCTAGTGTGTTCAGACCAGTCGTTCCCTGCCGGTGCGCCGTTACAGGGCACTGTGTCTGTCACGCAGAATGTTCAACCAGAGCAAAGTCTTTCGTCACGTCTCGTGCCCCCCTGCAGAGAAACTGGAGGGACGAGGCGGGGTGCTCTCCGGCGCGGCCTTCTCGGGGCAGGACTGATCTGAGGACAGTCATTGTCGCCAGAAAGGCCGCGTCGAAAAAGTCCTGACGGGCTGAACGTCAGGACTCTGAGGGTGGTCCCCATCGGGAAAAACTTGAGTTCACCGCACAAAAACACGGTGCCCTGTCTTTCTCGATGCCCTCAGGGGTCTGTTCTACTAACCCTGCCTATACAGGGCGTAGAGAGACTCGGCGAGCGATTTCCCGAGGGACGCTCGCCCCCTCCAAGGAGGGTTGTGGAGTGCTCAGACCAGCTGTTTCCTGCCAGTATGTTACAGGGCGCTGTGTCTGTCACTCGGGATGTTCATCCGGAGGCCAGCCTCGAGAGGCTGGTTCCCTTAGTAGAGTTCCTGGCGGAATGGGTCCCCACCCAGCAGGGAGTTAGGATACTACTTCATCGAAAAAAAAAAAATCCTGACGTGCTGAACGTCAGGGTTCTGAGGGTGGTCCCTATCGTGAAAGACCTGAGTTCACTGCACAAGAACACGGTGCCCTGTCTTTTCCGATGCCCTCAGTGGTCTGCTCTACTAACCCTGCCTTCACAGGGCGTAGAGAGACTCGGCGAGCGATTTCCCGAGGGACGCTCGCCCCCTCCGAGGAGGGTTGTGGAATGCCCAGACCAGCTGTTCCCTGCCAGTACGTTACAGGGCGCTGTGTCTGTCACTGGGGATGTTCAAATCAGATCCGAGGACTGGTTTGTCATGATAGATCTAAAGGACGTTTACTTCCATGTATCTATCCTCCCTCAACACAGGAAGTTCCTGAGGTTCGCTTTCGGGGGCGAAGCGTACCAATATCGGGTTCTTCCGTTCGGCCTAGCACTGTCACCCCGAACATTCACGAAGTGTATGGATGCTGCTATAGCCCCGCTGAGGTTACAGGGCATCCGCTTTCTGTACTATATAGATGATTGCTTGATTCTAGCTCAATCGGAACAACAGGCGGTTCGGCACCGAGATGTCGTTCTTGCTCATATCAAGTGACTGGGGCTGAGGCTCAACGCCAAAAAGAGTGTTCTTTCTCCATTACAGAGAACCACTTTTCTAGGTGTAGTGTGGGATTCAACGACGATGCAGGCACAGTTGTCACCTGCTCGTATTGCTTTGATTCTCGCTGCAGTAGATCAGGTAATAGCTAGGCCAGTCATCCACTGTAAAACAGTTCCAGAGACTGCTAGGTCTCATGGCAGCTGCGTCCAACGTGATACCTCTTGGCCTCTTGCACATGAGACTGTTACAGTGGTGGCTCAGGACCAAGGGATTCTCCCCGAGGGGAAATCCGCTTCGCATGATCGTGAGTTTGCGACGGTGTCATCACGCCCTGATCATGTGGAAAGATCCTTGGTTTCTGTCCCAAGGCCCTGTGTTAGGAGCTCCTTGTCGTCGCGTTATGCTAATGACAGATGCCTCTCTCACGGGTGGGCTCAGGGTCTGTGGGAGGACCATCATCGTCTGTGGCACTTAAACTGCCTAGAGATGTTGGCGGTGTTTCAGGCTCTGAAACACTTCCTCCCAGACCTAAGGGGCCACCATGTTCTTGTCCAGACAGACAACACATCGGTGGTTTCTTATATCAACCATCAGGGGGGTTTGCGTTCTCGCCCGCTTTACAAACTGGCACGTCAGATCCTTCTATGGTCCCAGGGGAAAATTCTTTCTCTGAGAGCTTTTATCTCCCGGGGTATTTAAATCAGGGGGCAGACATCCTGTTAAGACAGGGGCCGAGGCCCGGGGAATGGAGTCTTCACCCCGAGGTGGTGGAACTCCTATGGAAACATTTCGGTCTTGCCGAGGTAGACCTATTTGCTTCTCGAGAAACATAACACTGCCCACTGTGGTTCTCTCTCAGCCATCCAGCCCCGCTGGGGTTGGATGCGATGGTACATCCGTGGCCGAGGTCACGCTTGTACGCTTTTCCCCCGATCGCTCTGCTCCCAGGAGTTCTGGAGAGGGTTCGCCGGGACGGGCTCAGTCTCCTGCTAATAGCCCCGTTCTGGTCGGCCCGGGTATGGTTTGCGGACCTAGTGTCTCTCCTCAACGGCTCTCCCCTAGAGATACCGATCAGGAGAGATCTGCTCTCTCAGGCGAGTGGGTCGATCTTTCACCCCCGTCTAGAGCTATGGAGGCTGTGGGCTTGGCCTCTGAGGGGGCCCAGCTCATAGATTCTGGTCTCTCGGCTGAGGTCGTTGAGACCATCCTCCGATCCAGAGCTCCCTCCACGAGGAAGTTATATGCCGCGAGGTGGAAACTTTTCACCTCTTGGTGTGGAGAGCGCCAGCAGGACCCAGTTAACTGCCCGGTTGGTACAGTCCTGGATTTCCTGCAGGACCGTCTCTCCACAGGGTTATCCCACTCCACACTGAAGGTGTATGTGGCGGCCTTAGCTGCTTACCACACCCCTTCAAGTGGAGGTTCCCTCGGGAAACACCCGCTTATGTCTCGCTTCCTTCGTGTCACCTTGAGGCTGAGGCCTGCAGTTTGCACAAGGGTACCAGCTTGGGATCTGGCCGTTATCTTAGAAGGTCTCTCCCTTGCTCCTTTCGAGCCCATCGAGGAAGTTTCGGAAAAGTTTCTTACTCTTGTAACCGTCTACCTACTCACTCCTAGTGAGACAAGCTACAAGATAATTTTGAGGGAGGGCCCCACAGACCAAACTTTGTTGAGAATATAATGAGTGAAGAAACAGTTGAAAGATAAACCTCAATACGCCAATAGAAATGCTTTCATTTTATATCCGATGACCCACACAAAAGTATTTACATGGCTTCATCACCCAGCAAACACTGAATATACAATAACATACCCTAAAGCTTCACACTAATGCAATACTGTCTGATGAGTAGCAAAAAATAAACCTTAGATGAAGACCTTAGTTTTTTCATTGTCCTGTAATCCATAGAGTACATCCAAGGTTTTGTATCATAGAGTCAATGGTTCAATTGGCAGTGATGGACAGCAAAGGAATAATCGTCCCGTGACAGAGGTGAAGCAGTTACAAGTTGTATTCCACATTGATTCCAAATGACTGCAGTCAAGCTTTGAAAACACTATCCTTAGTGTATAGAATTCTCATGTTCCAAGTCGAATTCCAGCCTTGAGCCTCATCGAACATATGAAAAACAGATGACATTCAAAAAGTCCTTCTACAAACAAAACAAATACATACTAGCATTAAATGTTGGTCACAAACCAAACAATAGTCGAAACCCCTTCCCCCAAAACAAACTAAATACAGCTTACACAGAAATAACCTCAGTTATTTGACATAACAAATAAGACGAAGAAAAACACTTACTTGATTGAGCTTGAAACAATAGTTTCTCAATCTGGACTCTAAACAAAGAGTGTGAACATAAAGAGAAGAACCATGCTTCCCTCTGCACACCTTGTCCTAACTTCTTCTCCTACACGGCTATATACAAGGGAGTATGACACCTAGAGCCCCCTACTGCATAGTAGTGGTATTACCAACGAAGAAAGAAAACCAGGAACCCAACTCTGGGTGGTTACATATCTCCCTCCTCATTAGAAGAACTAACATACCCATGACAAATCTTCAAGTGTTGCACGTGATATGTGTCAATAATATCTGGGGCAGATACAAGGGAGACTTGATAATTAACCGGACCCAACTTCTTTACAATTCTAGCGGGACCTTTCCATTTAGGGGACAGTTTTGCCATTAAACCGTCATCTGCTTTGGATAAGGGATGCGTTCGTACCCATACTGCGTCTCCAACCTGAAATTGTGTTGGTTTGTGCCGTTGATCGTAGTATTTTTTTTGCTTAATCTGGGCTCTTTCCACATTCTCCTTCACCAAAATGACCAGTTCCTTCTGCCGTTCCAGTATAGGGTAAACTGGACTGTTAGGATCAGGTAGCTGTTGTAGGGCTCTTTCCATTGGTCCTTTCAACTTCCGTCCCAGAGCTATTTCTGCCGGCGTAAACCCTGTACTTTCATGCCAGGCAGAATTAATTGCAAACCTGAATTCGCCCAACCACTTATCCCACTGTCGATGCTGATCCTCTACATAGGACGCAATCATTGTTTTTAAGTTTCTGTTGACTCGCTCTGTCAAATTTGTTTGAGGATGGTAGGCAGTGGTTAATTTTTGAATTACCCCCCACTGTTTGCAGACAATGCCGATGAGCTGGGAGGTAAACTGAGTACCTCTATCTGACACAAGGTAGGTTGGTATTCCCCACCTAGTAAAGATCTCATCTATTAAGATTTTAGCAATGTGAGATGCTCTAGCAGTCCTCAAAGGAAATAACTCTACCCACTTGGTGAAGTAGTCAACAACAACAAGAAGGTACTCGTGTTGTTTATTGCTCTTCGGGAAAGGCCCCATAAGATCCACTCCCAACATATATCCAGGTTCAACTATAGGAGTACTTTGTAGCAGACCTGATGTCTTAGTCATGGATGGTTTGTATTTTTGACAGGTTTGACATTCTTTACAGTACTTCCATACATCCGCCCTGATGCTAGGCCAGTACACAGTTTCAAGTAGCCTGAGTAGAGTTTTGAGCTTCCCCAAATGTCCACTCAAAGGGTTATCGTGAGCGTACTGCAGAAAGGACTGCCGTAGTGCCGAAGGTATAATCAATTGGAGTTTTTGCCCTTTTTTACCATCAGGCACACTGCGAAATAGAAAACCATTTTCCACCACATAATGAACCCTGGCCATGTCACAAATGGTTTGTTTTTCTGCTTTAGAGACTAGTTCTTGAATCTCAACATCGCTGTTTTGAGCTGTGGCAATTTGTGAGAGGTCAGCCGGTAGGTTGCATGGTGGTGAAATGGTTTTGTTAGCAGTAGCGATGAGCAACATATCCTGAGGAGTATTGTGACTTCTGGATAACACGTCAGGTACCACATTGCACTGACCTTTCCGATACCTCACTGTGAAATGAAACCCTTGCAATCTTATGGTCCATCGTGTGAGACGTGATGAAGGTTTTGGATGTTGGAATGCCCATGTCAGAGCTGCATGATCTGTTACTACCTCAAACGTTTGTCCTTCCAGATACTGCCTCCATTTCTCCACGGCCCAAACTACTGCCAAACATTCCTTTTCCGGCACAGAATAAGCTTTCTCTGCTCCTCTCAACAACCGAGATGCATAGGCGATTACGTGTTCTTCTCCCTCAGACTCTTGGGTAAGAACAGCTCCTAATCCAATATCGCTTGCATCGGTTTGCACTCTGAAAGGCTTACAGAAATCAGGGGTAATCAAAATCGGAGCTCGCACAAGATCTTGTTTTATGGAGTTAAATGCTTGCTGACATTGTTCAGTCCATTCCCATGTGGCATTTTTTTTTTTTAGTGCATGCAATGGAGCTGCCTTTTCGGAAAACTGGGGTATGAAACGGTGATACCAACCAGCTAAACCTAGGAACCTTTGAACATCTTTGATGGATTGTGGTATAGGAAATGATTCGACAGCTGAGACTTTGGATGAGTCAGTTTTTACTCCTTCCGGTGTCACAATGTGTCCCAGAAATGAGAGTGATTTCTGGATAAAGTTGCACTTTTTTAGATTGAGGGTGAGACCAGCTTTATGAAGACATGTGAAGACTTTTTGTAGATGCTGGAGATGTTCTGAAATGTTTTTGGAGTACACAACGATATCGTCGATGTATACCATACAACACTTTCCTTTCACCTCACGTAAGACCTGTTCCATCAGCCGTTGGAAAGATGCTGCAGCGTTTTTCAGGCCAAAAGGTAAACAAAGAAATTCATAAAGCCCATTAGATGTTACAAAGGCCGTTTTTTGAATACTTTCTGCATCCATTTCCAACTGCCAATATCCACTTTTCAAGTCTAAGGTGCTGAAAACCGTTGCACCATGGAGAGATTCGAGGATATCCTGAATTTGAGGCATGGGATATGCATCCAGATGCGTCTTGCTGTTAAGACCTCGATAATCTACACAGAATCTAGAACTTCCATCCTTCTTTTGAACTATAACCACCGGTGATGCCCAAGGTGAAGTAGATGGTCGGATGATTCCTTTGTCCAATAGTTCTTGCACTTGAGATTCGATGAATTGCTGCTTTGGTAGTGAAACCTTGTAAGCACGTTTTCTTGTCGGAACCTCATCTACAGTTATGATACAATGTTTTACACAATTTGTTCGACCAATCTGCCGGGTGCACACAGTAGGCCAACTTAACAAGAGATTCTCTATCTCTTTTTGTGTAGGGAGATCTGTGTCTGATGCTCGGGCTAAACTGTGAATCTGCTGACAGGTTTCTTCATCAAAAGAAGATCCCGGTAGAGCGAGACAGAAATATGAAGAGGGTTGAACATCATGTTGTGGGAAAGGAAAAGTTTTTGGTTCTGAAATTGCTGGCATACAGTATTGGACTTTGTGAAAATCCAATACCATCTTGGATTCTAACAGAAAATCAATTCCCAGAATAACAGGTATAGTTAGATCAGCATCTTTCATGATAAACAAATTTACATCCACACCCTGTCCTTGAACTTCACATCTCCAACTGACCTTGCCTAAGGAGTTTTGTCTCAATCCATTGGCCAGCAGGAATGATTGGCCTCCACTAGATTGACATTCCTCATGATGATTTAACCGCTTCCACAAAGATTCTTGGATTAGTGAAAAAGTGCTTCCAGTGTCAACAATGGCAATGATATAACTATCTCTGAGAATTATGGGAAGGGTGATGTTCTTATAAGCATGAAGGTCTGGACTCTGATCGAGTAGCACAAATCTGTTGCCAGCCTGTGGTAACTTTCGCTGAGGTTCTTGAACAGGAGCCATTTTCTTCTTTTGTTCCTCCCCATTGACCTGACTCCAATACCTTTTGGACTCATCAAAGTCTCGCTCAATTTGTGTCCCAATCCTGACCAATTCTCCCACATCTTTAACAGCTCCTCGTAGCAAACTGGCAAGCCGCGGGTTGCAGTTTCTCAGGATTGCCTGAACCATTTCTCTCTCAGACATATCCTTTTTCCATCGCAAACACAACGCACGATACTGGAATGCAAAGTCTCTGAGGCTTTCCTTGGCCCCTTGTTTCCTTTCTAGCAGTTTCCTAGCTGCTACATCCTTGTAGTCCTCACTTAAAAATGAGTGCAGGAATCTCTCCTTAAACTGTTTCCAGTTGACCACATTTCTCCTCTCTGCCATCCACCAATCTTTTGCAGTTCCTTTCAGTACAGCCGAGAGTGAGGCCAGGATTTCGTCATCTCTGAGGGGTCGAACAACAAAGTATTCCTCACACCGCTCGATGAATAAAACTGGATCGTCATTAAGGGTATTGCTAAAACTGGGAAAATCAAGTTTTACAGGAGGGTTATATTGAACTAAAGACTGGTTGTTAATATGGCTGGGTTGTAAGTTATACGTCATGTTACTAGATGGAGGATGGGTTTTACTATCTTGTGGATTGGTTTCTAGTATTTTTGGAGTAGATGAAGACATTCTCAGTGCTTGAAATTTTTGCTCCCATTGCCGATCTCTTCTTTTCAAACAATCTACCATGGATTGTCCCAAATCCTTAACTAACATTTCCAATTGTAGTTTAACCCTCTCACACTCCCGTTGGACATGATATGTCATCCTATCTTCCATTTTTTTACATTGTTTATCAAAATTATCCCAAGAAACTTGCTCACCCACCTCCTGTGTGATGTCCGCCATATGACTTTCTAATTTAGCAATGCGTTCATTCAGGGATGTCACTGATGAATAAGGATTGCGGTCTGCCTCTTCATCCATTTCTAATGGTGGTGGAGGTAGAAAAAGAAAATCATCCTCAGGAACACTACTCACAAGTCTTTCATTTTCCTCATCGGAGTCGAGATACAGATCACTGAAGGTGTTTATCAACTCTTTCAGCGGTTCTCTTCTGGCAATGAAAGATTCAGAGGTAAAATCTTCACTAGGTACAGCCTCCTCCCTATCCATGGCAGATGACAGTTAGATTGCTCTAAGTGACCAAAAAACTGTGAAAAACACTCTAATTAAAAATCTCGATGGTCTTCAGGTCCCTGTTCGGGTGCCATTCTGTAACCGTCTACCTACTCACTCCTAGTGAGACAAGCTACAAGATAATTTTGAGGGAGGGCCCCACAGACCAAACTTTGTTGAGAATATAATGAGTGAAGAAACAGTTGAAAGATAAACCTCAATACGCCAATAGAAATGCTTTCATTTTATATCCGATGACCCACACAAAAGTATTTACATGGCTTCATCACCCAGCAAACACTGAATATACAATAACATACCCTAAAGCTTCACACTAATGCAATACTGTCTGATGAGTAGCAAAAAAATAAACCTTAGATGAAGACCTTAGTTTTTTCATTGTCCTGTAATCCATAGAGTACATCCAAGGTTTTGTATCATAGAGTCAATGGTTCAATTGGCAGTGATGGACAGCAAAGGAATAATCGTCCCGTGACAGAGGTGAAGCAGTTACAAGTTGTATTCCACATTGATTCCAAATGACTGCAGTCAAGCTTTGAAAACACTATCCTTAGTGTATAGAATTCTCATGTTCCAAGTCGAATTCCAGCCTTGAGCCTCATCGAACATATGAAAAACAGATGACATTCAAAAAGTCCTTCTACAAACAAAACAAATACATACTAGCATTAAATGTTGGTCACAAACCAAACAATAGTCGAAACCCCTTCCCCCAAAACAAACTAAATACAGCTTACACAGAAATAACCTCAGTTATTTGACATAACAAATAAGACGAAGAAAAACACTTACTTGATTGAGCTTGAAACAATAGTTTCTCAATCTGGACTCTAAACAAAGAGTGTGAACATAAAGAGAAGAACCATGCTTCCCTCTGCACACCTTGTCCTAACTTCTTCTCCTACACGGCTATATACAAGGGAGTATGACACCTAGAGCCCCCTACTGCATAGTAGTGGTATTACCAACGAAGAAAGAAAACCAGGAACCCAACTCTGGGTGGTTACACTCTAAAGACTATCCTTCTTCTCGCTATCTCATCTCTAAAAAGAATTGGAGATATTCAAGCACTTTCGGTGGCTCCCTCGTGCCTGGAATTTGCTCCTGGTTGGTTAAGGCCTTTCTCTTTCCGAGACCAGGTTATGTTCCTAAGGTTCCAACTGTTTCAGTTAGACCTATAGTTCTGCAGGTTTTCTGTCCTCCGCCTTTTCTGACGTCAGACCAGGAGAAAATTAATTTGCTGTGCCCAGTTTGGGTTTTGATGCTTACGTCCACAGAGCTGCCCTGTGGAGGAGATCGGAACAAATGTTCGTCTGTTTGGGTCACCTAAGAAAGGGTGTCCTGCATCTAGAAAAAGGATGAGCAAGTGGGGGGTCGAGGCCATCCCACTTGCTTATGGTTCGGCCCATCAGCCTTCACTTTGGCTGTAAGGGCTCATTCCACCCGGAGTATGGCTGCTTCTACAGCTCTTCTTTCAGGAGCTTCTCTTCAGGACGTTTGTGATGCGACAGGCTGGTCCTCACCGCACACTTTCGTTAGATTTTATTCCCTCGATCTTAGCTCCACTCGCGGGGCTCAGGTTCTCTCGTCGGTTTGTGTCTCCTAATGACACACGACGGGGATTTGGTCGTATGGGGATGTGGGTATTGCGTTCCCACTGCGATTTCACGCAGCGGTAGTCCCTGAAGGGGAACGTCCCGGGTTACGTATGTAACCCTAGTTCCCCGAAGGGACGGACGCTGCGTGTCCTGCCATACTCTCGGCATCCCCTTGGGTCGCTGCTTCAGTAACTTTTAAGCTGGCGTGTTGTGTACTCAGGGGATATTTATAGCTTCCTGGTCGATGACGTCACTCGCCGTACGCTCATTCTCTCCATTGACTGATGTCATTCATGCTTCAGACGCGTCACGCTGAGGGCGTTCCCACTGCGAATTCACGCAGCGTCCGTCCCTTCGGGGAACTAGGGTTACATACGTAACCCGGGACGGTTTTCCATGTTTTATCTTTCCTCTGACGCAGGACATGTTCAGTCTAATAGAGGGTAACATCGTGTGCTTCAAGCAAAAGACTCTAATAATGAAAAGCACATTTGTTTTCCCCTCCATCTGAGATCCTGCAGAAACAGAGTCACCTGTGTCTAGACCACAGACTGTATATAATATGGGCGTAGTGTGAGTGACGTCACTCGTAGTGTTTCTGAAGAGCATTTTTGAAGCCCAAAGTGGGCAGAGCCGGCCGTCGCCATCTTGGCAGCGTCACTCCCGGATAAACGAACATGTGCAGCGAGGCGGATTAGCTGAGGTGACGTGAAGCTAACAGACAAACGGCTAGCAGTGACATCTGTGGCAATCCACCTGTCACTCAAGTGGCCACGCCCTTAATTATGCACAACTTTAAGGCTTAATATGATTTAAACGGATGAGTTAGAAAAAAAAATCACCCCCTCACAGTCGTCATGACGGGCAAAATTAGCTTTATAGACCAAAACCACTTTTTACACCAGACTGTAAACATGTTTTTTTCTGCTGTAAAGTTGGACATTTTAACATGCGGGTGTATGGGATTGAGTCTCTCCTGCAGCCGGTCTCTAGTGGCCAGTGGATGAACTGCAGTTTAAGTCACTTCAGTGTTGATTCAAGAGAGAGACGGGAAGGTTGAAGCTTGATTTGCTGCTCATCTTCCACGTGACATCATGCATTTAACAGCTCAGTTAATTACCTATCCAATGTTTCCACTCTGACAGGAAGTGGCTGAGCCGCTACAGGACCTGAAGGAGGGCATGGATCAGCTGGAGAAAAACAAAACGCTGCGGGTTATCCTGTCCACTCTTCTCGCCATCGGAAACTTCCTGAACGGCTCTAACGTGAGGTTTTATCACAACACACACTTAAAGGTGCACTGTGTACATATCAGCGGCATCTAGTGGTGAGGTTGTGAATTGCATCCAACAGAAGTTATGGTGGTTGACAGGAAGTGATGTCGTCTGAGACAGCAGAGAGTAGCCAGTTAATCAACGAGGTTTCTTTACAAAGATAAATTAAGAAATTAGGTTTACTTAATTATTCAATAAAACAATATGTTTTTCCGAATATTATTGTTACTTGTTCATTATTGTGTCAGTGCTTTATTCGGTTCTTTGCACGAAGAACAACATAGTGACGAAACGCGTTTGTACGTTTAGGGCAACCGTAGAAACATGTCGATGTAAGGAGACCCGCGTGTGTGTGTGTAGAGAGAAATGTCTTATTCTAAGGTAATAAAAACATAACGGTTCATTATGTAAGGTCTTTATACACCACTGAAAACAGTTATGTATATGATATTAGTGGATGTATATGACAGATCGAGGATTCATGAAACAGATGAAGCACATGTGCCGTATTGTGTCGAGCCGACACTCGTCTCCACAGTGACATCTAGTGGTCAGAACAGTGGAAATGCAACAAAACCCCTGGGCTAAACAAAACAAACAAAAAAAACTTTTACAAATCTATTGCACATTTTTTTATTGAAAGTAAAATCTTTCAAATGCAATTATCTAATCATCTAATGAGATTATCAAGTGTCTAATGTTCTTTTATCATTTTTTAGGGTTTGTTTTGTTTGTTATATGAATGGCTCGGCTAAACTGGACAATAAGAGACTATTAACTACCATTATTCATTTTAACAATACTAATGTCTAATTATGACTTCTACAAATGTCTAAAACTGCTAAGAGATCAGGTAAACCCACAGACATTTGTTCACTGGTTCAGTGACTCCTCATGATCATGGGTCGACAGAGATCATCCTTGGGCGAACCATTGACATTTCAAAGGGTTTTGAAACAGTTATGACATAATGAAGCCTCGTTTACTGAAGTCACGTGACTCTGGCAGTTTGATACACGCTCCGAATCTCTGATTCGAAATAAACGATTCGTAAAGGTTTCGAAGCTTCATGATGCAGTGTTTTGAGATTGCCATCACTATATGATATTGCATTTCTGTCAACAGATCCTCCTAAATATTACACAATGCACCTTTAAATATTCCATACATTTGTGTTTTAATTCATGATATTACAAATATTCTGTGAGGAGTGTTTGCTGTCAGCTTTGAGAGCTGGGTGTTTCGATCACGCAGGCGAAAGGCTTCGATCTGAGTTATCTGGAGAAGGTTCCTGAAGTGAAGGACACGGTGCACAAGCAGTCTCTCCTGCATCACGTCTGCGGCGTCGTGGTGGAGAACTTCCCCGACAGCACAGACCTGTACTCCGAGATAGGAGCCCTCACACGCTCCGCCAAGGTGCGACACACACACACACACACACACACACACACTCACACACACACACACTCAAACACTGCGGCCTCGTGGTGGAGAACTTCCCCGACAGCACAGACCTGTACTCCGAGATAGG